>NC_060958.1:11819977-12120248 GCF_910589235.1 Vespa crabro | reverse complement strand
CCTGACGCAACCCTGACGCAACCCTGACGCAACCTGACGCACCCTGACGCAACCCTGTCGCAACCCTGACGCAACCCTGACGCAACCCTGACGCAACCCTGACGCAACCCTGACGCAACCCTGACGCAACCCTGACGCAACCCTGACGCAACCCTGACGCAACCCTGACGCAACCCTGACGCAACCCTGACGCAACCCTGACGCAACCCTGACGCAACCCTGACGCAACCCTGACGCAACCCTGACGCAACCCTGACGCAACCCTGACGCAACCCTGACGCAACCCTGACGCAACCCTGACGCAACCCTGACGCAACCCTGACGCAACCCTGACGCAACCCTGACGCAACCCTGACGCAACCCTGACGCAACCCTGACGCAACCTGACGCAACCCTGACGCAACCCTGACGCAACCCTGACGCAACCCTGACGCAACCCTGACGCAACCCTGACGCAACCCTGACGCAACCCTGACGCAACCCTGACGCAACCCTGACGCAACCCTGACGCAACCCTGACGCAACCCTGACGCAACCCTGACGCAACCCTGACGCAACCCTGACGCAACCCTGACGCAACCCTGACGCAACCCTGACGCAACCCTGACGCAACCCTGACGCAACCCTGACGCAACCCTGACGCAACCCTGACGCAACCCTGACGCAACCCTGACGCAACCCTGACGCAACCCTGACGCAACCCTGACGCAACCCTGACGCAACCCTGACGCAACCCTGACGCAACCCTGACGCAACCCTGACGCAACCCTGACGCAACCCTGACGCAACCCTGACGCAACCCTGACGCAACCCTGACGCAACCCTGACGCAACCCTGACGCAACCCTGACGCAACCCTGACGCAACCCTGACGCAACCCTGACGCAACCCTGACGCAACCCTGACGCAACCCTGACGCAACCCTGACGCAACCCTGACGCAACCCTGACGCAACCCTGACGCAACCCTGACGCAACCCTGACGCAACCCTGACGCAACCCTGACGCAACCCTGACGCAACCCTGACGCAACCCTGACGCAACCCTGACGCAACCCTGACGCAACCCTGACGCAACCCTGACGCAACCCTGACGCAACCCTGACGCAACCCTGACGCAACCCTGACGCAACCCTGACGCAACCCTGACGCAACCCTGACGCAACCCTGACGCAACCCTGACGCAACCCTGACGCAACCCTGACGCAACCCTGACGCAACCCTGACGCAACCCTGACGCAACCCTGACGCAACCCTGACGCAACCCTGACGCAACCCTGACGCAACCCTGACGCAACCCTGACGCAACCCTGACGCAACCCTGACGCAACCCTGACGCAACCCTGACGCAACCCTGACGCAACCCTGACGCAACCCTGACGCAACCCTGACGCAACCCTGACGCAACCCTGACGCAACCCTGACGCAACCCTGACGCAACCCTGACGCAACCCTGACGCAACCCTGACGCAACCCTGACGCAACCCTGACGCAACCCTGACGCAACCCTGACGCAACCCTGACGCAACCCTGACGCAACCCTGACGCAACCCTGACGCAACCCTGACGCAACCCTGACGCAACCCTGACGCAACCCTGACGCAACCCTGACGCAACCCTGACGCAACCCTGACGCAACCCTGACGCAACCCTGACGCAACCCTGACGCAACCCTGACGCAACCCTGACGCAACCCTGACGCAACCCTGACGCAACCCTGACGCAACCCTGACGCAACCCTGACGCAACCCTGACGCAACCCTGACGCAACCCTGACGCAACCCTGACGCAACCCTGACGCAACCCTGACGCAACCCTGACGCAACCCTGACGCAACCCTGACGCAACCCTGACGCAACCCTGACGCAACCCTGACGCAACCCTGACGCAACCCTGACGCAACCCTGACGCAACCCTGACGCAACCCTGACGCAACCCTGACGCAACCCTGACGCAACCCTGACGCAACCCTGACGCAACCCTGACGCAACCCTGACGCAACCCTGACGCAACCCTGACGCAACCCTGACGCAACCCTGACGCAACCCTGACGCAACCCTGACGCAACCCTGACGCAACCCTGACGCAACCCTGACGCAACCCTGACGCAACCCTGACGCAACCCTGACGCAACCCTGACGCAACCCTGACGCAACCCTGACGCAACCCTGACGCAACCCTGACGCAACCCTGACGCAACCCTGACGCAACCCTGACGCAACCCTGACGCAACCCTGACGCAACCCTGACGCAACCCTGACGCAACCCTGACGCAACCCTGACGCAACTCCGGAAGGAACCAGAAAAAACTACAAACGTAACCAGTCACAACTCCGGAAGGAACCAGAAAAAACTACAAACGTAACCAGTCACAACTCCGGAAGGAACCAGAAAAAACTACAAACGTAACCAGTCACAACTCCGGAAGGAACCAGAAAAAACTACAAACGTAACCAGTCACAACTCCGGAAGGAACCAGAAAAAACTACAAACGTAACCAGTCACAACTCCGGAAGGAACCAGAAAAAACTACAAACGTAACCAGTCACAACTCCGGAAGGAACCAGAAAAAACTACAAACGTAACCAGTCACAACTCCGGAAGGAACCAGAAAAAACTACAAACGTAACCAGTCACAACTCCGGAAGGAACCAGAAAAAACTACAAACGTAACCAGTCACAACTCCGGAAGGAACCAGAAAAAACTACAAACGTAACCAGTCACAACTCCGGAAGGAACCAGAAAAAACTACAAACGTAACCAGTCACAACTCCGGAAGGAACCAGAAAAAACTACAAACGTAACCAGTCACAACTCCGGAAGGAACCAGAAAAAACTACAAACGTAACCAGTCACAACTCCGGAAGGAACCAGAAAAAACTACAAACGTAACCAGTCACAACTCCGGAAGGAACCAGAAAAAACTACAAACGTAACCAGTCACAACTCCGGAAGGAACCAGAAAAAACTACAAACGTAACCAGTCACAACTCCGGAAGGAACCAGAAAAAACTACAAACGTAACCAGTCACAACTCCGGAAGGAACCAGAAAAAACTACAAACGTAACCAGTCACAACTCCGGAAGGAACCAGAAAAAACTACAAACGTAACCAGTCACAACTCCGGAAGGAACCAGAAAAACTACAAACGTAACCAGTCGCAACTCCGGAAGGAACCAGAAAAAAACTACAAACGTAACCAGTCGCAACTCCGGAAGGAACCAGAAAAAACTACAAACGTAACCAGTCACAACTCCGGAAGGAACCAGAAAAAACTACAAACGTAACCAGTCGCAACTCCGGAAGGAACCAGAAAAAACTACAAACGTAACCAGTCACAATTCCGGAAGGAACCAGAAAAAACTACAAACGTAACCAGTCACAACTCCGGGAGGAACCAGAAAAAACTACAAACGTAACCAGTCACAACTCCGGAAGGAACCAGAAAAAACTACAAACGTAACCAGTCACAACTCCGGAAGGAACCAGAAAAAACTACAAACGTAGCCAGTCAAAACTGCGGAAGGAACCAGGAAAGAAAAAGAAAAAGAAAACCACGAACGGAACCTAACACAAATCCGGAAAGAACCAGGAAAAATAAAGAACAAAAAACTACGGACGTAGCCAGTCACAACTCCGGGAGGGAACAGTAAAAAAAGAGAAGAAAAAAACAAAAAAACTACGGACGAAACCAGGCACAACTCCCGAAGGAACCAGGAAAAAAAATGGAAAAAAAACTACGAACGTAGGCAGTCACAACTCAGGAAGGAACCAGGAAAAAAAAAATAAATAAATAAAAAAACTATGGACGTAACCAGGCACAACTCCGAAAGGAACCAGGAATAAAAATAAATTAAAAAACTGCGGTCGTAGCCAGTAACAACTCAGGAAGTAACCAGGAAAAAAATAAATAAATAAAAAAACTATGATCGTAACCGGGCACAACTCCAGCAGAAATCACGAAAAAAAATAAAAAAAAAAACTACGGGCGTATCCAGTCACAGCTCCGGAAGGAACCAGGAAAAAAAAGGAAAAATAAATAAAAAAAACTATGAACGTAACCAAGCACAACTCCGGAAGGAACCAAAAAAAAAGAAAATGAAAACTACGCACGTAGCCAGTCAAAACTGCGGAAGGAACCAGGAAAAAAAAAGAAAAAAAGAACCACGAAAGTTATCAAACAGAAATCCGGAAAGAACCAGGAAAAAAAAAGGACAAAAAACTAAGGCCGTAGCAAGTCACAACTCCGGAAGGGAACAGTAAAAATAAAGAAGAAAAAAATAAAGAAACTACGGACGTAACCAGGCATAACTCTGGAAGCAACCAGGAAAAAAGAACTACGGACGTAGCCAGTCACAACTCCGGAAGGAATCAGGAAAAAAAAAGGAAAAAAACTACGAACGTAGGCAGTCACAACTCCGGAAGGAACCAGGAAAAAAAAAGAAAAAATAAATAAAAAACTACGGACTTAGCCAGTCAAAACTCCGGAAGGAACCAGTAAAAAAATTAATAAATAAAAAACTATGGACGTAGCCAGTCACAACTACAGAAGGAACCAGGAAAAAAATAAATAAATAAAAAAACTATGGACGTAACCAGGCACAACTCCAGCTGAAACGACGAAAAAGAAATGGAAAAAAAAAGTACGGGCGTATCCAGTCACAGAACCGGATGGAACCAGGAAAAAAAAGGAAAAATAAATAAAAAAAACTATGAACGTAACCATTCACAACTCCGGAAGAAACAAGAAAAAAAAGAAAGTGAAAACTATGCACGTAGCCAGTCAAAATTCTGGAAGGAACCAGGAAAAAAAAAAGAAAAAATAAATAAAAAACCTACGGTCGTAACCAGGCACAACTCCAGCTGAAACCACGAAAAAAAATGGAAAAAAAAACTACGGACGTAGACAGTCACAGCTCCGGAAGGAACCAGGAAAAAAGAGGAAAAATAAATAAAAAAAACTATGAACGTAACCAGGCACAACTCCGGAAGGAACCAGAAAAAAAATGTAGTGAAAACTACGCACGTAGCCAGTCAAAACTGCGGAAGAAACCAAGAAAAAAAAAAGAAAAAATAAATAAAAAACCACGGTCGTAGCCAGTCACAACTCCGGAAGGAACCAGGAAAAAAATTAATAAATAAAAAACTATTGACGTAGCCAGTCACAACTACGGAAGGAACCAGGAAAAAAATAAATAAATAAAAAAACTATGAACGTAACCAGACACAACTCCAGCAGAAACCAAGAAAAAAATGGAAAAAAAAACTACGGACGTAGCCAGTCACAACTCCGGAAGGGAACAGTAAAAAAAAAGAAGAAAGAAATAAAAAAACTACGGACGTAACCAGGCACAACTCTGGAAGCAACCAGGAAAAAGAAACTACGGACGTAGCCAGTCACAACTCCGGAAGGGACCAGGAAAAAATAGGAAAAAAAACGACGAACGTAGGCAGTCACAACTCCGGAAGGAACCAGGAAAAAAAAAGGAAAAATAAATAAAAAACTACGGACTTAGCCAGTCACAACTCCGGAAGGAACCAGGAAAAAAATTAATAAATAAAAACTATGGACGTAGCCAGTCAGAACTACGGAAGGAACCAGGAAAAAAATAAATAAATAAAAAAACTATGAACGTAACCATTCACAACTCCGGAAGAAACAAGAAAAAAAAGAAAGTGAAAACTATGCACGTAGCCAGTCAAAATTCTGGAAGGAACCAGGAAAAAAAAAAGAAAAAATAAATAAAAAACCTACGTTCGTAGCCAGTCACAACTGCGGAAGGAACCAGGAAAGAAGAAGAAAAGAAAACCAGGAACGTAACCAATCACAAATCCGGCAAGAACCAGGAAAAAGAAGAAAAAAACTAAGAACGTAGGCAGTCACAGCTCCGGAAGGAACCAGGAAAAAATAGGAAAAATAAATAAAAAAAAACTATGAACGTAACCAGGCACAACTCCGGAAGGAACCAGAAAAAAAGGAAAATGAAAACTACGCACGTAGCCAGTCAAAACTGCGGAAGGAACCAGGAAAAAAAGAGAAAAAAAAACCAGGAACGTAACCAGTCACAAATCCGGAAAGAACCAGGAAAATAAAAGAACATAATACTACTGACGTAGCCAGTCACAACTCCGGAAGGGAACAGTAAAAAAAAAGAAGAAGAAAATAAAAAAACTATGGACGTAACCAGGCACATCTCTGGAAGCGACCAGGAAAAGAAAACTACGGACGTAGCCAGTCACAACTCCGTAAGGGACCAGGAAAAAAAAGGAAAAAAAACTACGAACGTAGGCAGTCACAACTCCGGAAGGAACCAGGAAAAAAAAAGGAAAAATAAATAAAAAACTACGGACTTAGCCAGTCACAACTCCGGAAGGAACCAGGAAAAAAATAAATAAATAAAAAACTATGGACGTAACCAGGCACAACTCCGGAAGGAACCAGAAAAAAAATGTAGTGAAAACTACACACGTAGCCAGTCAAAACTGCGGAAGAAACCAAGAAAAGAAAAGAAAAAAAAACCACGATCGTAACCAAACACAAATACGGAGAGAACCAGGAAAAAGAAAGAACAAAAAACAACGGACGTAGCCAGTCACAACTCCGGAAGGGACCAGGAAAAAATAGGAAAAAAAACTACGAACGTAGGCAGTCACAACTCCGGAAGGAACCAGGAAAAAAAAAGGAAAAATAAATAAAAAACTACGGACTTAGCCAGTCACAACTCCGGAAGGAACCAGGAAAAAAATTAATAAATAAAAAACTATGGACGTAGCCAGTCACAACTACGGAAGGAACCAGGAAAAAAATAAATAAATAAAAAAACTATGGACGTAACCAGGCACAACTCCAGCTGAAACCACGAAAAGAAAGGAAAAGAAAAGTACGGGCGTATCCAGTCACAGAACCGGAAGGAACCAGGAAAAAAAAGGAAAAATAAATAAAAAAAACTATGAACGTAACCATTCACAACTCCGGAAGAAACAAGAAAAAAAAGAAAGTGAAAACTACGCACATAGCCAGTCAAAACTCTGGAAGGAACCAGGAAAAAAAAAGAAAAAATAAATAATAAACCTACGGTCGTAACCAGGCACAACTCCAGCTGAAACCACGAAAAAAAATGGAAAAAAAAACTACGGACGTAGACAGTCACAGCTCCGGAAGGAACCAGGAAAAAAGAGGAAAAATAAATAAAAAAAACTATGAACGTAACCAGGCACAACTCCGGAAGGAACCAGAAAAAAAATGTAGTGAAAACTACGCACGTAGCCAGTCAAAACTGCGGAAGAAACCAAGAAAAAAAAAAGAAAAAATAAATAAAAAACCACGGTCGTAGCCAGTCACAACTCCGGAAGGAACCAGGAAAAAAATTAATAAATAAAAAACTATTGACGTAGCCAGTCACAACTACGGAAGGAACCAGGAAAAAAATAAATAAATAAAAAAACTATGAACGTAACCAGACACAACTCCAGCAGAAACCAAGAAAAAAATGGAAAAAAAAACTACGGACGTAGCCAGTCACAACTCCGGAAGGGAACAGTAAAAAAAAAGAAGAAAGAAATAAAAAAACTACGGACGTAACCAGGCACAACTCTGGAAGCAACCAGGAAAAAGAAACTACGGACGTAGCCAGTCACAACTCCGGAAGGGACCAGGAAAAAATAGGAAAAAAAACTACGAACGTAGGCAGTCACAACTCCGGAAGGAACCAGGAAAAAAAAAGGAAAAATAAATAAAAAACTACGGACTTAGCCAGTCACAACTCCGGAAGGAACCAGGAAAAAAATTAATAAATAAAAAACTATGGACGTAGCCAGTCACAACTACGGAAGGAACCAGGAAAAAAATAAATAAATAAAAAAATTATGGACGTAACCAGGCATAACTCCAGCTGAAACCACGAAAAAAAAATGGAAAAGAAAAGTACGGGCGTATCCAGTCACAGAACCGGAAAGAACCAGGAAAGAAAGGATAAATAAATAAAAAAAACTATGAACGTAACCATTCACAACTCCGGAAGAAAAAAGAAAAAAAAGAAAGAGAAAACTGCGCACATAGCCAGTCAAAACTCTGGAAGGAACCAGGAAAAAAAAAAGAAAAAATAAATAAAAAACCTACGGACGTAGCCAGTCACAACTCCGGAAGGAACCAGGAAAAAAATTAATAAATAAAAAACTATGGACGTAGCCAGTCACAACTACGGAAGGAACCAGGAAAAAAATAAATAAATAAAAAAACTATGAACGTAACCAGACACAACTCCAGCAGAAACCAAGAAAAAAATGGAAAAAAAACTACGGACGTAGCAAGTCACAGCTCCGGAAGGAACCAGGAAAAAAAAGGAAAAATAAATAAAAAAAACTATGAACGTAACCAGGCACAACTCCGGAAGGAACCAGAAAAAAAATGTAGTGAAAACTACGCACGTAGCCAGTCAAAACTGCGGAAGAATCCAAGAAAAGAATAGAAAAAAAAACCACGATCGTAACCAAACACAAATACGGAAAGAACCAGGAAAAAGGAAGAACAAAAAACAACGGACGTAGCCAGTCACAACTCCGGAAAGGAACAGTAAAAAAAAAGAAGAAAGAAATAAACAAACTACGGACCTAACCAGGCACAACTCTGGAAGCAACCAGGAAAAAGAAACTACGGACGTAGCCAGTCACAACTCCGGAAGGGACCAGGAAAAAATAGGAAAAAAAACTACGAACGTAGGCAGTCACAACTCCGGAAGGAACCAGGAAAAAAAAGGATAAATAAATAAAAAACTACGGACTTAGCCAGTCACAACTCCGGAAGGAACCAGGAAAAAAATTAATAAATAAAAAACTATGGACGTAGCCAGTCACAACTACGGAAGGAACCAGGAAAAAAATAAATAAATAAAAAAATTATGGACGTAACCAGGCACAACTCCAGCTGAAACCACGAAAAAAAAATGGAAAAGAAAAGTACGGGCGTATCCAGTCACAGAACCGGAAGGAACCAGGAAAAAAAAGGAAAAATAAATAAAAAAAACTATGAACGTAACCATTCACAACTCCGGAAGAAACAAGAAAAATAAGAAAGTGAAAACTGCGCACATAGCCAGTCAAAACTCTGGAAGGAACCAGGAAATAAAAAAGAAAAAATAAATAAAAAACCTACGGTCGTAGCCAGTCACAACTCCGGAAGGAACCAGGAAAAAAATTAACAAATAAAAAACTATGGACGTAGCCAGTCACAACTACGGAAGAAACCAGGAAAAAAATAAATAAATAACAAAACTATGGACGTAACCAGGCACAACTCCAGCAGAATCAACGAAAAAAAAATGGAAATAAAAATTACGGACGTAGCCAGTCACAGCTCCGGAAGGAACCATGAAAGAAAGGGAAAAATAAATAAAAAACTATGAACGTAACCAGGCACAACTCCGGAAGATACAAGAAAAATTAGAAAGTGAAAACTGCGCACATAGCCAGTCAAAACTCTGAGAAGAACCAGGAAATAAAAAAGAAAAAATAAATAAAAAACCTACGGTCGTAGCCAGTCACAACTCCGGAAGGAACCAGGAAAAAAATTAATAAATAAAAAACTATGGACGTAGCCAGTCACAACTACGGAAGGAACCAGGAAAAAAATAAATAAATAAATAAACTATGAACGTAACCAGACACAACTCCAGCAGAAACCAAGAAAAAAATGGAAAGAAAACTACGGACGTAGCCAGTCAAAACTCTGGAAGGAACCAGGAAAAAAATTAATAAATAAAAAACTATGGACGTAGCCAGTCACAACTCCGGAAGGAACCAGGAAATGAATAAATAAATAAAAAAACTATGAACGTAACCAGGCACAACTCCAGCAGAAACCACGAAAGAAAAAATGGAAAAAAAAACTATGGACGTAGCCAGTCACAGCTCCGGAAGGACGAGGAAAAAAAGGGAAAAAAAATAAGAAAAACTATGAACGTAACCAGACAGAACTCCGGAAGTAACCAGAAAAAAAAGAATATGAAAACTACGCACGTAGCCAATCAAAACTGCGGAAGGAACCAGGAAAAAAAAAGAAAAAATCACCACGAACGTAACCAAACACAAATCCGGAAAGAACCAGGAAAAAAAAAGAACAGAAAACTACGGACGTAGCCAGTCACAACTCCGGAAGAGAAGAGTAAAAAAAAAGAAGAAAAAAATAAAAAGAACTACGAACGTATCCAGTCACAGCTCCGGAAGGAACCAGGAAAAAAAAGGAAAAATAAATAAAAAAAACTATGATCGTAACCAGGCACAAATCCGGAAGGAACCAAAAAGAAAAGAAAATGAAAACTACGCACGTAGCCAGTCAAAACTCTGGAAGGAACCAGGAAGAAAAAAGAAAAAAAACCACGAACGTAACCAAACACAAATCCAGAAAGAACCAGAAAAAAAAAAACAAAAATCTACGGACGTAGCCAGTCACAACTCCGGAAGGGACCAGTAAAAAGAAAAAGAAAAAAATTAAAAAAACTACGGACGTAACCAGGTACAACTCCAGCAGAAACCACGAAAAAAAAAAAAAAAAAAATACGGACGTAGCCAGTCAGAGCTCCGGAAGGAACCAGGAGAAAAAAAGGAAAAAAACTACGAACGTAGGCAGTCACAACTCCGGAAGGAACCAGAAATAAAAAAGAAAAAGTAAATAAAAAAACTACGGACTTTGCCAGTCACAACTCCGGAAGGAACCAGGAAAAAAATAAATAAACAAAAAAAACTATGGACGTAACCAGGCACAACTACGAAAGGATCCAGGAAAAAAATAAATAAATACAAAAACTATTGACGTAACCAGGCACAACTCCGAAGGGAACCAGGAAAAAAAAGGAAAAAAGAACTACGGGAGTAGCCAGTCACAACTCCGGAAGGGAACAGTAAAAAGAAAGAAGAAAAAAATAAAAAGAACTACGGACGTATCCAGTCACAGCTCCGGAAGGAACCAGGAAAAAAGAGGAAAAATAAATAAAAAAAACTATGAACGTAACCAGGCACAACTCCGGAAGGAACCAAAGAGAAAAGAAAATGAAAACTACGCACGTAGCTAGTCAAAACTCTGGATGGAACCAGGAGAAACAAAAGGAAAAAGAAACTACGAACGAAACCAAACACAAATTCGGAAAGAACCAGGAAAAATAAAGAACAAAAAACTACGGACGTAGCCAGTCACAACTCCGGAAGGGAACAGTAAAAAAAAAGAAGAAAAAAATAAAAAAACTACGGACGTAACCAGGCACAACTCTGGAAGCAACCAGGAAAAAAAAACTACGGATGTAGCCAGTCACAACTCCGGAAGGAACCAGGAGAAAAATAAATAAATAAAAAAACTATGGACGTAACCAGGCACAACTCCGAAAGGAATCAGGAAGAAAAAGGAAAAATAAATAAGAAAAACTATGAACGTAACCAGGCAGAACTCCGGAAGGAACCAGAAAAAAAAGAATATGAAAACTACGCACGTATCCAGTCAAAACTGCGGAAGGAACCAGGAAAAACAAAAGGAAAAAGAAACTACGAACGTAGGCAGTCACAACTCCGGAAGGATCCAGGAAAAAAATAAATAAATAAAAAAACTATTGACGTAACCAGGCACAACTCCGAAAGGAACCAGGAAAAAAAAGGAAAAAAGAACTACGGACGTAGCCAGTCACAACTCCGGAAAGAACCATGGAAATTAAATGAAAAAATAAATAAAAATCTACGGACGTAACCAGGCACAATTCCGGAAGGAACCAGGAAAAAAAAACTACGGGCGTAACCAGTCACAATTCCGGAGTAAACCTGAAACTACTACGGACGTAACCAGAAATAAATAAGAGTAATTGAGAAGTAATTAAGTAATATGTAAGTGGAAACTAAGAAACAACTAATACGTTTCTGGGAGAGAAACAGACGCAACTCGTACAATACAATACAATAATAATAGTAGCATTCATAAGTTTCTTTTTAATTATAGAAACAGTATAAATAATTTTTTTTGTTAACTATAATCATAATAATACGTATAATAATAGTAAGAATAGGGATATTGGTAATAATCTTTACACAGTAATAATTATTTTGATATTAGTAATAAGAATAAGCACTACAATGTAATAACATAACTACAGCAGGTAAAAATAGAATATATCTTGAGAAAAAGTGGCGAACAAATGTACGTAGTGTACATGTTTGTATTAATTAATGTGTTGACATAATTTAATGTATTAACACGTTTAATGCTATGGTGGAGAGAAATTGCGAACAACTAGGGCTTCGGGGACTACTGCGTCAACATCCACGCTAGATGATGCGTATGAACTGTTTATTTCTTACTTTTATTAAATAAGCAATATTCTGTTTCTTTGAACATTACATATAAAAATTTTTACACCAATCATTTAAAATATTTTCAATGCTTTCTTAATATAACGATGATTCTAATAAAATTATTATATTATTATAATAATATTATTATAATATTATAATAGAGAAAAAAAAATATTACATTTCGTAAAGCGTTTCATAGCACGTAAGATGCGTTAGATTAAATAGTTTTCAGTCAATCTTCGTCGATCGATAATGACAACAAGGAAGAACCATTGGAAGGACAATACGGGATACCACGTCAGTCTCCTTTCGTACTCCGAGGTGTAAACGTCGAAATGATATCTTTCCTTACCGATACATTCACTCGTCATATAGACACAGTCATTTTATAATTATTTAAACAATGTACATACACTCGTAGTACGATGAGACATTAATTAAATAATTTTACATTTCGTAAAGCGTTTCATAGCACGTAAGATGGGTTAGATTAAATAGTTTTCAGTGAACCTTCGTCGATCGATAATGACAACAAGAAAGGACCATTCGAAGGACGATACGAGATACCACGTCAGTCTCCTTTCGTACTCCGAGGTGTAAACGTCGAAATGATATCTTTCCTTACCGCTACATTCACTCGTCATATAGACACAGTCATTTTATAATTATTTAAACAATGTACATACACTCGTAGTACGATGAGACATTAATTAAATAATTTTACATTTCGTAAAGCGTTTCATAGCACGTAAGATGGGTTAGATTAAATAGTTTTCAGTGAACCTTCGTTAATCGATAATGACAACAAGAAAGGACCATTCGAAGGACGATACGAGATACCACGTCAGTCATCTTTCGTTCTCCGTGGTGTAAACGTCGAAATGATATCTCTCCGTACAGGTACATTCACTTATCATATAGACACAGTCATTTTATAATTATTTAAACAATGTACATACACTCGTAGTAAGATGAGACAATAATTAAATAATTTTACATTTCGTAAAGCGTTTCATAGCACGTAAGATGGGTTAGATTAAATAGTTTTCAGTGAACCTTCGTCGATCGATAATGACAACAAGAAAGGACCATTCGAAGGACGATACGAGATACCACGTCAGTCTCCTTTCGTACTCCGAGGTGTAAACGTCGAAATGTTTGTAGTATCTCGTATCGTACTTCCAGTGTTCCTTCTTAGAAGTTCCGAACAAGAAAGAGCGAAAGACAGCAATTTTATCTAACGCGTTTTAAGAGCTATGAAACGCTTTACGAAATGTCATATTGTTTAATTAAATTATTAAGACAATTAAGAACTTTTCAATATATTTTTCTAAGAAATTATTTAAAAATTCTTTAACATCTACTCTTATCTTTAGGTATTCTAACATAAATAGCTAAGTAAAATAAAAGTACATTAACGTTTAGTAAGATATGAAATGAAAAAATGTTTAAGTCGGATAAAGACATGCAGCCATTCGCCCGATAATACTTGCGTTATATGATTTACAATTAGACTTTGCAAGTATTAACGACCCAGGTCCCACCACGTGGAGGTTGCTGCAATTGGAGACCCACGGGCTAACGGTGACTCTACTCTAAAATCCGCGTTCCGCGATACCGATCCGCCATACCTTTCCGCTTCAATGCATTGGCTTCTTAGCTAACAGGGTATGTGTAGCTTTAGCTACTACACACCTCTTACAGATAGCTCCACCATTAGCACCGTCCGCTTCAGACATAACGGGTTATTAAGCACATCCGAATTCGTGCTTTCCGAATCTCGAACAAACAAAGCGCACTCCTTAGAAATACTAATCGCGTCGCGACACTCACGTGTGTGTTATAATTACGTAGATTCTACTGTTAAGCCGAAATTCGCGAAGTACCCCCATCGAGATTTTAAAGAAATCAAAACGAAGTCCACGGTAGGACCTTTAATCGCGCCCGAACACCCACGCGAGTGTTAGAAGAACGATGACTCTACTCTAGAATTCGCGATTTCGATACGAACAATCAAACGATATATAATCGCGCCCGAGAACACCTACGCCTGTGCCCGCCGACACGCGCGCCAGTGTTCTTCCTATCCTTCCCGTATTCGCGCATAGAAATCGATGATGAAACCCGCCATGTGACGAATCATCCGGTCGCTGATGAACCTATCCCTCGATGACCTATACTGTAAAAGAAAAAGATAAAGAGGAAATAATAAAACAAAAAAATATATGAAACAAAATAATATATATATACATATATAAAATACAAATAGAAAATAAATATATATAATTAGATAAGAGACCTAGAAAAAGAAAAGAGAAGCAGCATGCACCATTCCATGGGACCTACATAAAGCTTAGAAATTATAATTAATAAAAATAGATTAAAAACATAATTAAAAATATAAACACATAATTAAACACATAATTAAACAAACAATTAAATACATAATTAGAAAGAAACAACATAAATAAATATTAAGAATACATAATTAAAAGGAAATAACATAATAATAACATAATTGAAAACATAATTCAAAAAAAAGAATATGAGACAGAAACGAGAGCCGGAGAAAGAAAAGATAGCCCCAGAAAGAAAAGAATATAGACCCCAAAAAAGATAAGACAAGAGAAACAGTTTTATATGATGCTGAGACAGCAACCCGCACAGAAGCCCTCGCCCACAGGCCCCTCCCATGGGTCCCACCCGAAATACACAAAGGATAATTAATGAAAGTAAATAAGAATAAATAGAAATAACAGCGGACAAAAAAGTGTGATAGAAAAATATCCTTTTAGTTTGTCTAAGAAATTATTGTTCAATATATTTCTGTTAAATTTCTTCTTTTGAAGTATTATTAGCTATATGAAATGAAAATATGTTAATGTTTAATTGGAATTAGTTTGGAAAGATACTGGTAAGTAATACAATATGCAGCCATTCGCTCGGTAATACTTGCATTTAAAAATTTACAATTAAACTTTGCAAGTATTAACGACCCAGGTCCCACCACGTGGAGGTTGCTGCAATTGGAGACCCACGGGCTAACGGTGACTCTACTCTAAAATCCGCGTTCCGCGATACCGATCCGCCATACCTTTCCGCTTCAATGCATTGGCTTCTTAGCTAACAGGGTATGTGTAGCTTTAGCTACTACACACCTCTTACAGATAGCTCCACCATTAGCACCGTCCGCTTCAGACATAACGGGTTATTAAGCACATCCGAATTCGTGCTTTCCGAATTTCGAACAAACAAAGCGCACTCCTTAGAAATACTAATCGCGTCGCGACACTCACGTGTGTGTTATAATTACGTAGATTCTACTGTTAAGCCGAAATTCGCGAAGTACCCCCATCGAGATTTTAAAGAAATCAAAACGAAGTCCACGGTAGGACCTTTAATCGCGCCCGAACACCCACGCGAGTGTTAGAAGAACGATGACTCTACTCTACAATTCGCGTTTTCGATTCGAACAATCAAACGAAGTTTACTCGCGCCCGAGAACACCAACGCCTGTGCCCGCCGACACGCGCGCCAGTGTTCTTCCTATCCTTCCCGTATTCTCGCGTAGAAATCGATGATGAATCCTGCCATACGATGTATGATCCGGTCGCTGATGAACCTATCCCTCGATGATCTATCCTGAAAAAAAGAAGCTAAGGAAAAATAAGAAAAAGCAAAAAAATATATAAAATAGAACATAATATACACATAGATTATAAATAGAAAATAAATATAATAATAAGTAAATAATATAGAAAATGAACATATGTAAATAAATAAGAAAGCTAGAGAAAGAAACAATAAAAGTGCAGCTCAGCACCATTCCATGGATCCTACCTAAGACCTATAAATCATAATTAATAAGAATATATTAAAAACATAATTAAGAACATAATTAAAACATAATTAGAAACATAAACACATAATTAAACACATAATTAGACACACAATTAAATACATAATTAGAAAGAAACAACATAAATAAATATTAAGAATACATAATTAAAAGGAAATAACATAATGATAACATAATTGAAAACATAATTCAAAAGGAAAAATATGAGATAGAAACGAGAGCCGGAGTAAGAAAAGATAGCCCCAGAAAGAGAAGAATAGAGACCCCAAAAAAGATAAGACAAGAGAAAAAGTTTTATATGATGCTGTGACAGCAACCCGCACAGAAGCCCTCGCCCACAGGCCCCTCCCATGGGTCCCACCCGAGATATATAAAGGATAATTAGTGAGAGTAAATAAGAATAAATAGAAATAACAGCGGACAAAAAAGTGCGATAGAAAAATTTCCTTTTAGTTCGTCTAAGAAATTATTGTACAATAAATTCTGTGATATTTCTTCTTTCGAAGTATTATTAGCTATATAAGATGGAAATATGTTAATGTTTAGTTGGAATTAGATTAAAAAAATTATGGAAAAGTAATACAATATGCAGCCATTCGCTCGATAATACTTGCATTATAAGATTTATAATTAAACTTTGCAAGTATTAACGACCCAGGTCTCACCACGTGGAGGTTGCTGCATGTGGAGACCCACGAGCTAACGGTGACTCTACTTTACTCTAAAATCCGCGTTCCGCGATACCGATCCCTTATGCCTTCCGCTTCGGATATTTAGGGCGACTTAGCTAACAGGAGGTATCTAGCCTCAGCTACAGGGACCCCACTTACAGAGAGCTTTACCGTTCAACACCCTCGCCTCGGGCATAACGGATTATTAAGCACATCTAAATTCGTGCTTCCGAATTTCGAACAATCAAAGCGCATTAATCGCGTTCGCGACACTCACGTGTGTTATAATTACGTAGATTCTACTGTCCTATCCAAATTCGCGAAGTAATCTAATCGAAATGTCGAAGAAATAAAACAAAGTCCCCGGTAGGACTTTGAATCGCGCAAGCGAACATTCACGTGAGTGTTAGAAAAACGGTGACTCTAAGTTGAAATCCGAAGCGCACCCCGAATTTCAACATTACAACGAAGTCCATGATAGGACTTTTAATCGCGCCCGGACACCCACGCAATTGTTCGAAAAACGGTGACTCTACTCTAAATAAACTAATCGAATATTCGAGGAAACAAAACGAAGTCCCCGGTAGGACTTTTAATCGCGCACGCGAACACTCACGTGAGTGTTAGATAATAACGGTGACTCTAAGTTGAAATCCAAAGTGACATATGCTAACCGATATTTAGACTTTCCATGATATTTGTCGGGATTTCCGCCCCGCTACCAAATATGAGGATTATCATAACATCAGCCAGCTATGTACAGCACTACAAGGTAAACCGTTCGCGCACCCCGAATTTCAACACTAAAACGAAGTCCATGATAGGACTTTTAATCGCGCCCGGACACCCACGCAAGTGTTCGGAAAACGGTGACTCTACTCTAAAAAAACGCGTTCGCGAGGTAATCTAATCGAATATTCGAGCAAATTTAAACGAAGTCCCCGGTAGGACTTTTAAGTCGCGCCCGCGTTCATTCACGTGAGTGTTAGAAAAACGGTGACTCTACTCTAAATTCGCGTTTTCGATTCGAACAATCAAACGAAATTTAGTCGCGCCCGCAAACACCCACGCCTGTGCTTGCCGACAAGCGTGCGAGTGTTCTCCTATCCTGCCCGTATTCGCGCGTAAAAATCGATGATGAATCCATGTCATGCTAGGATGACGCATCCGACCGCAGGTGAATCTCTATCCTGGAAAAAAAGAAGTTAAGAGGAAAATAAGAAAAAGAAAAGAATATATAAAATAAAACATAATAATGCTGAAATAACAGTCCTCTTCATTTCATGGGTCCTACCTAATGCTTAAAAATTAAAATTAATAAAAATATATTAATAACAAACCTAAAAACATAAAAACATAATTAAAAGGAAATAACATAATTAAATTCTAAGAAGACATAATAAAAAGAAATGACATATTAATAACATAATTAAAAACATAATTAAAAACATAATTAAAGAAGAGAAATATTAGATAGAAAAGTTAGCTGCTGAAAGATAAGAAAATAGAAGTAGCTCTGCACGCTGTTGAAACAACAGTCCGCTTCATCTAATGGTTCCTACCTAAAACCTGTAAATTATAATTAAAAAGAATATATAAAAAACATAATTAAAACCATAAAAACATAATTAAAAAGAAATAACATAATATGAATCTGAAAAGACATAATGAAAAGAAATAACATATTAATAACATAATTAAAAACATAATTAAATAAGAAAAATATTAGATAGAAAAGTTAGCTGCAGAAAGATAAGAAAATAGAAGCTGCTCTACACGATGCTGAGACAACAACCCGCACAGAGGCCCACACCCATGTCCCCATCCCATGGGTCCCACCCGAGACTAATAAATCATAATTAATAATAGTAAATAAGAATGAAAAATATGAAATAGGAAAGAGTGCCCCAAAAACAGAAGAAAAAAGAAGCAGCTCTATAAGATGCTGAGAGAGCAACCCGCACAGAGGCCCACACCCATTGGCCCCTCCCATGGGTCCCACCCGATACTTATAAATCATAATTAATAATAGTAAATAAAAATGAGAAATATGAAATAAAAAAGAGAGCCGCAGAAAGAGAAGAAAAGAGAAGCAGCTCTATAAGATTCTGAGACAGCAACCCACACAGAGGTACACACCCATGAGTTCCAACCGAGATATATATAGAGGATAATTAATGACGGTAAATAAGAAAAAATAGAAATGACAGTATTTATACGAACGATAAAATGCTGAATTTAATTTGATTAAACATAAGAAAAGTAAAAGATTAATTAAAAAGAAATGAAATATTCTGAACACAGATATAAATAAATATTATTCTCTTTGAAAGAAATATTATATTTATTAATCGATAATATATAATAATATATGTACATGTTCTCTATAACGTTGCTAAGAATATCCTATTGTTTAAATATTAATTAATTATTCCCTCACGTGTTCGCGATCCCACGACCCAGACCTAGCTGAAAAGAAATAAGGAAAGGAAAAAGAATTAATATATATATAAATTAATTATACGAACGATAAAATGCTAAATTTAATTTGATTAAACTTAAGAAAAATAAACGATTAATATAAATAAATATTATTCTCTCTGAAAAAAATATTATTATATCTATTAATCGATAGTAAATGACAATACATGAATATGATTTTTATAACGTTGCTAAGAATATCTTATTGTTTAAATATTAATTAATTATTCTTTAGGTATATCGTACATTGTTTAAATGTTAAGATAATCCTATTTATTAATTATTCCTTCCCGTGTTCGCGTTCCCACAACTTAGAGCTAGCTGAAAAGAAATAAGGAAAACGAAAGAATATGTATATATGTATATTAATTATACGAACGATAAAATTCTGAATTTAATTTAATTAAACTTAATAGCTAAGAAAAAAAATATTAATGAAAAACTGATCTAAAGAAATATTATATTACTTTTACATTTCATAGATATGTGATTTTAATATAGACCTCGATTTTATTAAAATAAAATTATGAATTTAATTGAACTTTAGAAAAGAAAAAATGTGCTAAATTTATCAATCGACTTTAACGTAAAATTTGATTTTATTAAACTAGAATCATAAATTCAATCAAGTTTTAAAAAACAGTTTAATATTAAAAAGGCATAAAATATGAAATAATCCTTATCGCGTACGCGTGGCAATGTGGGAATATTATTTACGGAAAGTTACTTCGTCTCATTTTTTTAAATTTACACCCCTACACCCATCACCATAAGAGCATTTTGAGTGACAACATGGTAAAATTAAAATATTAACATGGTAAAACTAAGAGCCATTCTCGAAAGTTTCTAGTGAACCTTCGAAAATAACTCAATAGCCTAATAGTTGTCTTCTTGAGCCATATGTTATCTTCGGCATATAGCCTCTTCTTTGCTTCGTACCTCAACCTAATCGATTATCACTCTAAAACGACAAAATTTGATTCCAAATTCTAAGAAATGAAAGAAAACCCTAATACAACCATAACGAATCTGAAAACTTATTATTATCCTTTCGAAAGATACTTTTACGCAGAGTGGGAGAAAATAGATATTAATTATAAAAAAATTAGAAATTAGATAATAGTATATTAATTGCTGAAAATCCTGAGCTAAAAAATAATTAATTTATCATCTAGGCTTACGGACTACGTCTCTTTGTTTTTTAGCAATCATTCTACTCGATTTTTCTCTTTCAAAACCAATGACTCTATCGAGACTTTTTTGTATCAATTTAAATCGATTAAATATTTAATTAATAATTATTTAAAAATATAAAGCAAACCCTTGGACGTTCCTTCTTACAAACGAATATTTTAATTATTGTAATAAAATCATCCATAGTTTCGTTTGTAATCCAGAGACTATCCATCGCGAGTGTCTTCTTACTCGTTCTTTATTAGAACGTATGAATATCGATTCTTTACATATTTCCATGCGAGTAAAATATTTAAAAATGTATTAAAATATTCAAAATCTCAAATAATTATAAACGCGTTTGAGCAAGAAGACTCTATCCTAATCTAATAAATAAATGAAAAACTAAGAAACCATTCACGAGTAAATCTCCGAAGAAATTTACTCGTGGTCACTCAATGCTCTTCTACTAATTAATTACAACCAATCACCCGTGCCGATTCGGACCTTTCGTCCTCGACATGATTGAGTGATTGGAGGGACTTAAAAATTCACTCACTACTTAAGAAGTTCTGCGATGGCTCCAAAACACTCGTTCAGGTCGAAATTGAGAGGGGACGATCCGTATGTGGTTGCAAACTAGGTAGGTCGACATCAAAGTTCATCAGGAATATCTTCAATGATGCACTGACTCTACATCGCGATAGTTATTTTTTAACGAACGGTCACTGAATTTAATTCGCGAAACTCTACTGACTTTATAAATACAGCCTATGCGACTGTTAAAAAATTAATAAAGTTGCGAACAAACACTGACTCTAACGACTGCATTGCACGCAGACGTTGCAAAAACTTTTGTTTTTTAAATCGCGAAACGCGAACGAACAAACACTGCTTCTACTTTGAAATATTCATATTTAAGCAAAACAAGATAACATCGTTAGTTCCCGAGCGATTGCAATGACGTACTGAAAAAACAAAATAAAAACAAAATTAATAATATCATAGTTATAATAAGAAACAGTATAAATTATGGAAGAAATGTAAGATATAAAAATATATTTACCTTAAGATTCGTTGACACTTGCAGCGAAGGCACACAGAGACATTTTAGATGCGTACAGGTAAAAAAGACAAAGGAGAAATGATTCAGTAATCGGGATTTCGAATTTTCAATGTTTAAATAAATGCACTATTGTTTAAATATTAGGCAACTAATCCGAAATAAAATTTTAAAAGTAATAGAAGTTCATATTAAAATTATTTTTAGTCCCACGCGCGATTCAGACTTTTCAATATTTAAATAAATGAACTATTGTTTAAATATTACTCTATTCTATCCCGCATGCAACAAAAATCGTTTAAATAATTATAAAATTACCGAAAATATTAATTATTAACCTTTAGCGTTTAGAAAAGAGAATCACGAAGTGCACACGTCGGAGTGCAAGAGCAAACTAAGTCGCAAACTGTCAAAGTCGTGAAAAAGTGCGTTTATGTTTATAATACCAGAGAAAACCGCTCCGAAATTAAAATTTTTAAGTACTAGAAGTTTATATTAAAATAATTTTAAGTTCCGTACGAGATTCAGCCTTTTTATTGTTTAAATAAATGAACTAATGTTTAAATATTAAACTATTCTATCACGTGTGCTATAAAAACCGTATAAATAATTTTAAAATTATCGTAAATATTAATTTATAAGCTTTAGCGTTTAGGAACTAGGATCACGAAGTGCACACGTCGGAGTGCAAGAGCAAACTAAGTCGCGAACTGTCAAAGTCGTGAAAAAGTGCGTTTATGTTTATATTACCAGAGAAAACCGCTCCGAAATTAAAATTTTAAGTAATGGAAGTTTATATTAGAATTATTTTAAGTCCTGCGCGCGATTCAGACTTTTTATTGTTTAAATAAATGAACTATTGTTTAAAAATTACTCTATTCTATCCCGCGTGCTATAAAAATCGATTAGATAATTATAAATTTATGGATAATTTTAATTTATATTATTTAGCGTTTAGATAAGAGAATCACGAAGTGCACACGTCGGAGGGCAAGAGCAAACTAAGTCGCGAACTGTCAAAGTCGTGAAAAAGTGCGTTTATGTTTATGTCTCAAGAGAAAACCGCTCCGAAATTAAAATTTTTAAGTACTAGAAGTATATATTAAAATTATTTTAAGTCCCGCGCGAGATTCAGACATTTGACTGTTTAAATAAATGAACAATTGTTTAAATATTACTCTATTCTATCACGCGTGCTATAGAAATCGTTTAGATAATTATAAATTTATGGATAATTTTAATTTATAATATTTAGCGTTTAGATAAGAGAATCACGAAGTGCACACGTCGGAGTGCAAGAGCGAACTGTCAAAGTCGTGAAAAAGTGCGTTTATGTTTATATTACCTGAGAAAACAGCTCCGAAATTAAAATTTTAAGTAATGGAAGTTTATATTAGAATTATTTTATGTCCTGCACGCGATTCAGACTTTTTATTGTTTAAATAAATGAACTATTGTTTAAATATTACTCTATTCTATCCCGTGTGCTGTAAAAACCGTATAAATAATTTTAAAATTATCGTAAATATTAATTTATAAGCTTTAGCGTTTAGAAACTAGGATAACGATGTGCACACGTCGGAGTGCAAGAGAAATCTAAGTCGCGAACTGTCAAAGTCGTGAAATAGTGCGTTTATGTTTATATTACCAGAGATAACCGATCCGAAATTAAAATTTTAAGTAATGGAAGTTTATATTAAAATAATTTTAAGTTCCGTGCGAGATTCAGACTTTTTATTGTTTAAATAAATGAACTATTGTTTAAATATTACTCTATTCTATCCCGCGTGCTACAAAAATCGTTTAGATAATTATAAATTTATGGATAATTTTAATTTATATTATTTAGCGTTTAGATAAGAGAATCACGAAGTGCACACGTCGGAGTGCAAGAGCAAACTAAGTCGCGAACAGTCAAAGTCGTGAAAAAGTGCGTTTATGTTTGTGTCTCAAGAGAAAACCGCTCCGAAATTAAAATAATTAAGTACTAGAAGTTTATTCAAAAATTATTTTAAGTATCGTGCGCGATTCAGTCTTTTTATTGTTTAAATAAATGAACTATTGTTTAAATAATACTCTATTCTATCCCGCGTGCTATAAAAACCGTATAAATAATTTTTAAATTATCGTAAATATTAATTTATAAGCTTTAGCGTTTAGAAACTAGGATCACGAAGTGCACACGTCGGAGGGCAAGAGCAAACTAAGTCGCGAACAGTCAAAGTCGTGAAAAAGTGCGTTTATGTTTATGTCTCAAGAGAAAACCGCTCCGAAATTAAAATAATTAAGTACTAGAAGTTTATATTAAAATTATTTTAAATCCCTGTCGCGATTCAGACTTTTTATTGTTTAAATAAATGAACTATTGTTTAAATATTACTCTATTCTATCCCGCGTGCTATAAAAATCGTTTAGATAATTATAAATTTATGGATAATTTTAATTTATATTATTTAGCGTTTAGATAAGAGAATCACGAAGTGAACACGTCGGAGGGCAAGAGCAAACTAAGTCGCGAACTGTCAAAGTCGTGAGAAAGTGCGTTTATGTTTATATTACCAGAGAAAACCGCTACGAAATTAAAATTTTTAAGTACAAGAAGTTTACATTCAAATTACTTTAAGTCCCACGCGCGATTCAGAATTTTTATTGTCTAAATAAATAAACTATTGTTTAAATATTACTCTATCCATTCCCGCGTGCAATAAAAATCGTTTAAATAATTATAAAATTATCGAAAATATTAAATTATGAGCTTTAGCGTTTAGAAACGAGGATCACGAAGTGCACACGTCGGAGGGCAAGAGAATACTAAGTCGCGAACTGTCAATGTCGTGAAGAAGTGCGTTTATGTTTATATTACCAGAGAAAACCGCTCCGAAATTAAAATTTTTAAGTACTAGAAGTATATATTAAAATTATTTTAAGTGCCGTACGAGATTCAGCCTTTTTATTGTTTAAATAAATGAACTAATGTTTAAATATTACTTTATTCTATCCCGCGTGCTATAAAAATCGTTTAGATAATTATAAAATTACCGAAAATGTTAATTAATAAGTTTTAGCGTTTAGAAAAGAGAATCACGAAGTGCACACGTCGGAATGCAAGAGCAAACTAAGTCGCAAACTGTCAAAGTCGTGAAAAAGTGCGTTTATGTTTATAATACCAGAGAAAACCGCTCCGAAATTAAAATTTTAAGTAATGGAAGTTTATATTAGAATAATTTTAAGTTCCGTGCGCGATTCAGTCTTTTTATTGTTTAAATAAATGAACTATTGTTTAAATATTACTCTATTCTATCACGCGTGCTATAGAAATCGTTTAGATAATTATAAAATTACCGAAAATGTTAATTTATAAGTATTAGCGTTTAGAAAAGAGAATCACGAAGTGCACACGTCGGAGGGCAAGAGCAAACTAAGTCGCTAACTGTCAAAGTCGTGAAGAAGTGCGTTTATGTTTATATTACAGAGAAAACCGCTCCGAAATTAAAATTTTTAAGTACTAGTAGTATATATTAAAATTATTTTAAGTGCCGTACGAGATTCAGCCTTTTTATTGTTTAAATAAATGAACTAATGTTTAAATATTACGCTTTTCTATCACGCGTGCTATAGAAATCGTTTAGATAATTATAAAATTACCGAAAATGTTAATTAATAAGTTTTAGCGTTTAGAAAAGAGAATCACGAAGTGCACACGTCGGAGGGCAAGAGCAAACTAAGTCGCTAACTGTCAAAGTCGTGAAGAAGTGCGTTTATGTTTATATTACAGAGAAAACCGCTCCGAAATTAAAATTTTTAAGTACTAGTAGTATATATTAAAATTATTTTAAGTGCCGTACGAGATTCAGCCTTTTTATTGTTTAAATAAATGAACTAATGTTTAAATATTACGCTTTTCTATCACGCGTGCTATAGAAATCGTTTAGATAATTATAAAATTACCGAAAATGTTAATTAATAAGTTTTAGCGTTTAGAAAAGAGAATCACGAAGTGCACACGTCGGAGGGCAAGAGCAAACTAAGTCGCTAACTGTCAAAGTCGTGAAGAAGTGCGTTTATGTTTATATTACAGAGAAAACCGCTCCGAAATTAAAATTTTTAAGTACTAGTAGTATATATTAAAATTATTTTAAGTGCCGTACGAGATTCAGCCTTTTTATTGTTTAAATAAATGAACTAATGTTTAAATATTACGCTTTTCTATCACGCGTGCTATAGAAATCGTTTAGATAATTATAAAATTACCGAAAATGTTAATTAATAAGTTTTAGCGTTTAGAAAAGAGAATCACGAAGTGCACACGTCGGAGTTCCAGTGAAAACTAAGTCGTGAAGAAGTGCGTTTATGTTTATATTACCAGAGAAAACCGCTCCGAAATTAAAATTTTTAAGTACAAGAAGTTTATATTAAAATTATTTTAATTCCCGCGCGCGATTGAGACTTTTTATTGTTTAAATAAATGAACTATTGTTTAAATATTACTCTATTCTATCCCGCGTGCTATAAAAATCGTTTAGATAATTATAAATTTATGGATAATTTTAATTTATATTATTTAGCGTTTAGATAAGAAAATCACGAAGTGCACACGTCGGAGTGCAAGAGCAAACTAAGTCGCGAACAGTCAAAGTCGTGAAAAAGTGCGTTTATGTTTGTGTCTCAAGAGAAAATCGCTCCGAAATTAAAATAATTAAGTACTAGAAGTTTATTCAAAAATTATTTTAAGTATCGTGCGCGATTCAGTCTTTTTATTGTTTAAATAAATGAACTATTGTTTAAATAATACTCTATTCTATCCCGCGTGCTATAAAAACCGTATAAATAATTTTTAAATTATCGTAAATATTAATTTATAAGATTTAGCGTT
The DNA here is from genome assembly GCF_910589235.1 of Vespa crabro. NCBI lineage: Eukaryota > Metazoa > Arthropoda > Insecta > Hymenoptera > Vespidae > Vespa > Vespa crabro. The sequence goes on along the minus strand of NC_060958.1, from coordinate 12,093,802 downwards.
TAGAAACTAGGATCACGAAGTGCACACGTCGGAGGGCAAGAGCAAACTAAGTCGCGAACAGTCAAAGTCGTGAAAAAGTGCGTTTATGTTTATGTCTCAAGAGAAAACCGCTCCGAAATTAAAATAATTAAGTACTAGAAGTTTATATTAAAATTATTTTAAATCCCTGTCGCGATTCAGACTTTTTAATGTTTAAATAAATGAACTATTGTTTAAATATTACTCTATTCTATCCCGCGTGCTATAAAAATCGTTTGATAATTATAAATTTATGGATAATTTTAATTTATATTATTTAGCGTTTAGAAAAGAGAATCACGAAGTGCACACGTCCGAGTGCAAGATCAAACTAAGTCGCGAACAGTCAAAGTCGTGAAAAAGTGCGTTTATGTTTGTGTCTCAAGAGAAAACCGCTCCGAAATTAAAATAATTAAGTACTAGAAGTTTATATAAAATTATTTTAAGTCCCGCGAGCGATTCAGAATTTTTATTGTTTAAATAATCGAACTATTGTTTAAATAAACGAACTATTGTTTAAATATTACTCTATTCTATCCCGCGTGCTATAAAAACCGTATAAATAATTATAAAATTACCGAAATTATTAACTTAATAGTTTTAGCGTTTAGAAAAGAGAATCACGAAGTGCACACGTCGGAGTGCAAGAGCAAACTAAGTCGCGAACTGTCAAAGTCCTGAAAAAGTGCGTTTATGTTTATGTTTCAAGAGAAAACCGCTCCGAAATTAAAATTTTAAGTAATGGAAGTTTATATTAGAATTATTTTAAGTCCTGCGCGCGATTCAAACTTTTTATTGTTTAAATAAATGTACTAACGTTTAAATATTACTCTATTCTATCCCGCATGCTATAAAAATCGTATAAATAATTTTAAAATTACCGAAAATATTAATTTATATGTTTTAGCGTTTAGAAAAGAGAATCACGAAGTGCACACGTCCGAGTGCAAGATCAAACTAAGTCGCGAACTGTCAAAGTCGAGAAAAAGTGCGTTTATGTTTATGTCACAAGAGAAAACCGCTCCGAAATAAAAATTTTTAAGTACTAGAAGTTTATATAAAATTATTTTAAGTCCCGCGAGCGATTCAGAATTTTTATTGTTTAAATAATCGAACTATTGTTTAAATAAACGAACTATTGTTTAAATATTACTCTATTCTATCCCGCGTGCTATAAAAACCGTATAAATAATTATAAAATTACCGAAATTATTAACTTAATAGTTTTAGCGTTTAGAAAAGAGAATCACGAAGTGCACACGTCGGAGTGCAAGAGCAAACTAAGTCGCGAACTGTCAAAGTCCTGAAAAAGTGCGTTTATGTTTATGTCTCAAGAGAAAACCGCTCCGAAATTAAAATTTTAAGTAAGGAAAGTTTATATTAGAATTATTTTAAGTCCTGCGCGCGATTCAAACTTTTTATTGTTTAAATAAATGTACTAACGTTTAAATATTACTCTATTATATCCCGCATGCTATAAAAATCGTATAAATAATTTTAAAATTACCGAAAATATTAATTTATAAGTTTTAGCGTTTAGAAAAGAGAATCACGAAGTGCACACGTCAGAGTGCAAGAGCAAACTAAGTAGCGAACTGTCAAAGTCGTGAAAAAGTGCGTTTATGTTTATGTCTCAAGAGAAAACCGCTCCGAAATTATAATTTTTAAGTACTAGAAGTTTATATTATAATTATTTTAATTCCCGCGCGACTCAGTCTTTTTAATGTTTAAATAAATGAACTATTGTTTAAATATTACTCTACTCTATCCCGCGTGCTATAAAAACCGCATAAATAATTTTAAAATTATCGTAAATATTAATTTATAAGCTTTAGCGTTTAGGAACTAGGATCACGATGTGCACACGTCGGAGTGCAAGAGCAAACTAAGCCGAGAACTGTCAAAGTCGTGAAAAAGTGCGTTTATGTTTATATTACCAGAGAAAACCGCTCGGAAATTAAAATTTTAAGTAATGGAAGTTTATATTAAAATTATTTTAAGACCTGCGCGCGATTCAGACTTTTTATTGTTTAAATAAATGAACTATTGTTTAAATATTACTCTATTCTATCCCGCGTGCTATAGAAATCGTTTAGATAATTATAAAATTACCGAAAATGTTAATTTATAAGTTTTAGCGTTTAGAAAAGAGAATCACGAAGTGCACACGTCGGAGTGCAAGAGCAAACTAAGTCGCACACTGTCAAAGTCGTGATAAAGTGCGTTTATGTTTATATTACCAATGAAAACCGCTCCGAAATTAAAATATTAAGTAATGGATGTTTATTCAAAAATTATTTTTAGTCCCGCGCGCGTTTCAGACTTTTCAATATTTAAATAAATGAACTATTGTTTAAATATTACTCTATTCTATCCCGCGCGCTATGATAATCGGTTAGATAACTATAAAATTACCGTAAATATTAATTTATAAGCTTTAGCGTTTAGAAACGGGAATCACGAAGTGCACACGTCGGAGTGCAAGAGCAAACTAAGTCGCGAACAGTCAAAGTCGTGAAAATGTGCGTTTATGTTTATATTTCCAGAGAAAACCGCTCTGAAATTAAAATTTTAAGTAATGGTAGTTTATTAAAAAATTATTTTAAATCACGCGTGCGATTCAGACTTTTTAATGTTTAAATAAATAAACTATTGTTTAAATATTACTCTTTTCTATCCCGTGTGCAATAAAAATCGTTTAAATAATTATATACTTGCCGAAAATATTAATTTATAAGCTTTAGCCTTTGGAAAAGAATATTGCGATGTGCATGTTGTCGTGCACAGTTATTTATCATCTATCTTGTGGTAGTCGCACGGTATCCCTTAAAGAAACGCGCGTTAATTTCCCATTAACTTCGCTCTCTGAACGCGGCGAGCGATATTTTGTTGACGGTATCCTAGCCTATAGTATCGCCGAGTTATTCGTCGCGACCTATAAATCTGACGATAAAAAAGAGACGATGCAAATCGATTATCATAGTTGGTCCAGTGCGAGAAGCATATGTGGAAACGCTCTCGTAGTTCTCTCCTACAGAACAACGCAACAACGTCTACAGCATAAATTAGGAGGAAGGAGATGAGAGTGTCCTCATTACTTCATTATAAAATATCCAAAGATAAAGAATCTGGTTAGCATGCACAAAGAAAAGTTGAGAAAACTTGAGAAAATCTCAAGACGATTCTCATTGAAGTGTATGTTTCGAAAGGGTTGCGTCTAGGTTATTTCAAACTGCACGATAAAGACCGGTCCTCTCAATTCTGATGATGAAATCGTTACGTACTTATCGCACGTTATTAATGATGATTGTTAAAATAATTCATATTAAATTCACCAATGCAAAAATGACAAAATGAAGTTACAATGACGTTATCAAAGCAGAACGAATTCAGAATCCTCAGCTATTTGATAAATGTACAACGCATAAACAAAATAACGCATAAACAAAATAAAAATATACTCTAATAGCAAACTGAATGAAGTTACGGTAAAAGAAAGCACCCTTGATCGAGGAATAGATGATCGTAGAAACTCAAAGAGAAGGTGTCAATTCTGCTCGACTGTCACCAAATCCATCTTGCATATTTCCAAGTACGCGCTCCACTGTACTGTTACCTATAACGAACGAAATCATATAACACCTAAAGCCTAAAAAGATAAAAATAATAGAATTAATTAAAGCTTCTCTTAAAAGGTACAATGACAATAAATAACAATATTTGTCGACTAATGCTTACCATGTGTCGATGTCATGTGTCCAATATCATTTCTCACCGTAAATAAGTAAAACCGATGACGAAAATTCCAGACAAAGTACCTCTTCCAGACTACGTACCTCTATCATCAAAATTAATTGCTTACGTCGTTATGTTAGCTTAAGGAATGCAGTCTAATAATTTATCTTTTGCAGTTGAGCGTGATCGACGTTTGCACATGATCGAGTCCTAGCTATACGTATAAATTCCACTGGAATAAATACATCGTATTTAATAATCACACTTATCTCCTCCTTTGTTTATTTTGTCTAATTTCTCTAGTTATTAATACAGCGATTGCTTTACCAACTTTTCGCCACAGGGAGGTCAACAGATAAAAAATAGCACCGCTAATGTGATGTAAGGAATTGTATTTATAGAATATTTATATATTTTTCCTATATATCATCAATGCAGGTGACATATTAAAAAATGGTATTCCCTCCCCCCCCCCCACAAGTATTAACGATAGAGATTTTATCTAAAATTCATCATATATTATTAATCGAATTAATAAAAGCTAAATTATTTTTAAATATACCAGCAATTAGTCTGCATATCGATATCCCAGGACAATTTCCTATCTAATAATAAGCTTAATGCGATGTAAAATAACATTATATATCCACATATTATTACCTTCTCTGTCTGTTCTTTTCTGTTCTTTCCCAGCGCGCACAATTCGTGCTGAAAGCCTGAATAATGTTAAATTTAATTAGTAGGATATACATAAAATTAATTGTGTGGGCGTACATATGGGATACCGTAGGGGGTATTCGTAGATGTGCTTACGCGTGTCTATATGAAAGTCGAATGTAATACGAAATACGATACATGAAGTACAATTAATGGCAAATTATTAATTGTTAGATAATAAAAAAATTTAAACAAGTATCGATACTGCAAAAATAAGACAAAAAAGCGTCCACCGAGACGCCGATTTTATTATCGCGGGTATTTTTCAAACGAAACGATGCGACGACTTGCGGAAATCCCCTTTTCGACGATCGTATGGTATGTGAGATAAGTGTGTAAGTTAGAAAGAAATATTCTAATTACTTGCAATTAATGAGACGTCGAAGCTTGGTTTTAGCCGGTACCACAAAATAATTCGAAATGGCAGATTCATCGTTAGCAAAGGAGACTAATTAGACCGTCGGCCATGTGCTTTACGTCATCTGGCTCTCACGAAGCTTGCAATTTTTCGATCTATTATATGAAAATATCGAAACATTAAAAATATGGTATACGAAATTAAAAACTGTATAAACGAATAGCTTGTTCAGTCGAAACTATGAAAATTAATCACTTGAATATGATGCCAGTAGAAATGGTAGTAGGTTCATAAACATGGAGACAAAATTTGTAAGAAAAATGTTCATGCGCTTACATACGAATTATTTTTCATACGAATGTCTTCTATTCTCAAAGTTAGATACTAATTTGATATTAATTACGCGTCAAAGTATTACAGAAAAATTATTTCATTAACTTCTTCCACAGCACTTTTCAACGGCAGACGCAATATTTGTTCGCAGATATATTTTTTAATCATGTCGTGTAACGATTAATTCTTTTTTCCGGACATCTATCCGTTTGGAATTCTTTTTTTTCCGTAGCTTTGGCAAAAATAAATTTTATTTAAATACATTCTTTTTCATTCTGAAAAGTAACTTTTTTCTTTCAATTCGCTTCTTGCAATGAAAAAGGAAGAAGATGAGAGAGAAACTGCAAAGGAAAGAGAAAATAGAAGATGTTCAAGGAACGTAGGTAAAAAAGAGCGATGGCATGTAACGCGTGTGCTGCTATCTTCGAAAGGCGCATTTAGACGCGCGCGCGCGCGCGCAAATGCATTCACACACGCCAAAATATGGTGTGAGCGAGCGAGAGAGAGAGAGAGAGAGAGAGAGAGAGAGAGTGAAAATGATTGCGGCCGGTGCTTGGATTGGTGGGGCGTGAGAGGGTGAGCGTAGCGTGAGCGCGTGACAGGACACGTGACCGGGAGCACACAGAGCTCGGCCCCGTGACGTCAGGCGCACGTGTCGCATAGCGTGGTAACTGCCTCGCTTCCACCATCCTCTCTCATGCCGCGCGTCACCCCTCACTCCAGTCTTCAAGCAACATACTGCACTCTGTCGTGAATTCGCCTTGTGGTCAGTACCGTCTCGAGTTCTCGCTTTACCCTCCTCTCTCCCTCCCTCCAAACCCCAATAACGTAACTTGTAGTCTTTTGAAATAGACTTTCACCTAGAAAGTCAACTATTTTCTCCCTTCTCCTTCTCTTTCTTTATCATCATCTTCAATGAAACTCTATTCGAAAATTCCCTCGAATTAACATAACGTCGAAGCATCGTTACGCGACAATGCTTACAATTTATTAATACTATGTGGGCTTGAAAGAAATCCTGAAACTTATTTCTCGTTCCTTCTAGAATGCATAATATACATACATAGGTGTGTATATATATATATATATATATATATATATATATATATATATATATATATATATATATATATATATATATATGTATATATAGTATGTATGGAGTTACATACGTATATCGACGCTTCGGCGCGTTTCGATTCATTTTCCAGCGAGAGATGAGAGACGAGGAGCGAGCAAGTGACTTCTCAACGATGCAACTAGTTACATATCTATGTATAGTAGAATGTTTGCCAAATCCGTTGAGGTATATACGCGATATAGGGCAACATGGGAATCCACTTTGATTTTCTTCTTGTTGTATTTCACAGGCGGCGCGACACGATGAACGAGATAACGAATGCGCGCATATAACGCTAAAGAATATGCGCGTCACCAAACCTATTTCGGAATTCTATATCGTCATGTGTAATTTTATCAGGACGCGAGAAGTCGAACGAACACTGACTTGTCGCGTTACACTTCGTGCAGTGATAATGACGCTTACCGTAGATAACCTGGTCGGAATTTTCTTTTCTATATATTCACTTGGTGTTACCAGTAAGTTATTTCCTCGTAATGTCTTTCCTGACAATAATAATACGATAGGATGACTCGTTGTCATTTCGTAAATATGTATACCATTAAATTCCTATTATCGAATCAAGTTTTAATCAAGTTTTTAATCGAAATATACGTATTGACGTAAAAACATGGAAAATTGAATGTTTAGAAATCATAAGCCCCCTTATCAAAGAACTCAAGATCGCTCGAGCAAAAGAAAATAAGGATGGATAGGGCACCGAGGTAGACGCATTCGCTCCTGAAACGCGCAACTCGAGTTCGTTCTCTCCCACTTAAGAGATATCGAGTGGACGAGCTAGCGAGCGAAGGAACGAGCAGCTTGCAGGGGCACCTCGCATTATAAGCGAAAGGTGTTTCAACGAGTTAACGGCACGCGTTTCTTACCGTTCTTTATTCGCTCTCGCTCCCAGGTTCTAAGTGCGCACGGCAGAAGGTTACTTGCGATTAAAAAAAAGTGTGTGCGCGTTCTATAAATATTTTCCCATCTCTTCGAGGAGATAGATAATACGTAAGTGTCAGGTTTTCTACGGCCCTGCAATATCCCTTCTCTTAATCATTCCCTTTTCTCATCCTCTCTCTCTCTCTCTCTCTCTCTCTCTCTCTCTCTCTCTAGAACGTATCGCGCGGAATTTCTCGGTCGAACGAGTCAACGGCCTTATCGACACGTACACTCGGTGAGCCGCGACTCGGTGACTGCCACGGCACCGTACCGAACTTTAATATTTTTGTCGTTATTGAATTTTCTTTATCCGCATGTGGACGATTCTTTTATTAGAACTTTTCAAAGTGTCTCGATCTTTCCGATCGCGCGGCTGTAGTCGCTGTTGCGCGCGCACGAGTAAACGAAAGAGAGAGAGAGAGAGAGAGAGAGAGAGAGAGAGAGAGAGAGGATGTGTGCATGTGTATGTGCGTGTGCGTGAGAGAGAGAAAGAGGGCGCTAGTACGAACTTCGCCGCGAAACTGAACGCGAAGAAGTCGTGGGCGATTCCCCCGAACACCGGCCTCTTTCGGTACGTCGCACGGCTTGCGCACTAATGTATCAGTGAATTTGCGGAGGCGAGTCTAACCTAGTCGCGTTACGTGTGCGCGCGCGATCAATCAAGAAGAGAGAAAGAGAGAGAGATAGCGAGAGGGAGAACTAACATCACGGCCCTTTCCTACAAAGAGAAGATCCTTGACTCTCATTCCGACTAATTCCGTGCATGCGCGTCCCTTCCTTTTTTATTCCTTTTTCTTCGTCTTAGTCGGGGTAGCTTTCTTCCAAAGATACCTAAATTTTTCAACGTATCGAATAGAGGAACTTCGTCGTCATCACGTTCTTCTACTTTTTTAAGCACCAAGGCAAAGTAAGTGGAGTAAGAAGATCGTCGTTGGATTTATCGAAACGAATTCGAAAAAGTGACGTACGTTTCCACGTACTTTTTGAGAACAGTGCTTACGCCGTCTCGTTCTATGCTTCAAAATGATGGAGACACAGAATTATTGGGAGGACAACTCCGCTCATTCTATGCAAGTCAAGTATGAGAGGTAAGGCATATAAAGTGCTTTTGATCGATCTTTTTGATTGATCGAAACGATTCTACTATGGATAGTAAATAAGAAGCAGGTAGGTAACTTTATCCTGCTGATTTCGAAGAGGCACATCTATTATTTTGCTCGGATCGCTTAGACAGCCGGATCGTATCACGTGCTTTCGAATCGATAAATAGGACGTTACACAATGTAAAGGAACGTTCGTTGCCTCGAGAAAGCGTTTCATGATTGCTCCGAGACATTCCTTTTTTTATCTTCATTCCTCTATTATTTATTTTTAATAGAAACGTGTAAATTTAATTCCGCTTTATCGTACCATTGACGCGAGGAAGATTTTTTATCAGCGAACATTCCCCGTCGATCATCGTTTCACATAATCGTTTCTCAAAAATATTTCTATGGCCTACTAATCCAAAATAATCGATATTGTCGATAAAAGCGAGAATAATTTCTTTGTAGAAAACGCAAAAAGGGAATCTTTATTGTCTGCTAAAGTTCCGCGTAGAGAGAGAGAGAGAGAGAGAGAGAGAGAGAGAGAGAGAGAGAGAGAGAGGGAGAGAGAGAGAAAGAGTAACGTAAGAGAAGAGACATAAGTACTTACTTTTTCGCGATGCACTCGTTGGTCATAACGGTGTGAATTAGAAACAGATACGAATATACGTCCATTCATGAAAAATCGCGAGCAAAAGATAGTTCATAGTCGCATGATCAGTCAATGATAGCCTAGATGCTTTTGAAAATAATCGAGCACGAGCAGAGGTCGTTATCGCGGAGAATACACAGGTGCTTCGATTTTGAATTTCTTAGTTCGCCTCGTGCCCTGATAATCAAATACTTTCGTAGATATCGCTGTTTTATTTGTCTTTTCAAAAGCAACCACCGCTAAAAAATTCATGGCCGTACGCTAGCGCGTTACAGATAAGATAAAATAGAGAGAAGTCGGCATTTTCTTTTTCTCTCTATCTCCATCTCTCTCCCCCCCCCCCTCTCTCTCTTCCGATGTCGATCAAGCGCCACGTAGTACGCGTACTTTTTGGCTCGGTCGCCCGACCAAATTAGATTCGAACTATAAGCAAGCGTTTAAGCGTTCCTTAAAGCGCTGATCGGTCGACGTCGATGACTTTTCTACATTTTCCTTTGTCCGTGCGCATGTACGTGCGTGCGTGCGTGCGTGCGTGCGTGCGTGCGTGCGTGCGTGCGTAATCTAGAATTTTTCGAGCAGATTGTGATCATTTCTATAGATCTCTTATATTTATCTCGACTTTGTTTTTTATAATTATTATAATATTATATGAAAATCTATTCAAATCTAATGAAAGACGCGACGATATAAGAACGTCATGACATAGCGATCTACGTAAAAATGCCGACCACCTATTAATCAGCACAATTGATAAAGTTCTGCACGAGAGAATATATAAGGCCTTCAAATTGACATTTAGGAATAAAAAATACAAAACTAGCTTAAAAGGAAGAATGAGAATATTTTGTTATATATAGGGGAAAAATTTATTTATAAGTGTTATCGATGCGGCTGTGACAATTGGGCGATGACTATTCCATCTTCATTCGTTATTTTCATCTTTATTCATTTTATTTCATGTATTTCTATTCACGCGACGATACGAGCATGACGCGATGAATTTTTTCTTTTTACTCGACGCGATCGATTAGAATAGAGACGATTAGCGAGTACTTTCCGATCGCTTCAATTTCTCTTATTACTTAAGAACGCTCCTAATGCGTACGATTTGTTTTATATTCAAGGCCCGCGATACAATCATTCGTGTGGAATGCGCGTGCAATGGAGAAGGTCGAAAAAATCGACGTAATCGACTCATTATGGTGTGTTGGAAGCAAGGCATTATCGATATTATGGACGTTGCTTATGAAGAAATTTCGCAAGAACGATAGAAGCAATTAATAAGAGAGCTCTTTGATTTCTCTCTTTCTCTGTCTATATGTACGTATGTATGTATATGTGTACGCATTAATGTACGTATGTATGTGAGGCGGCACAGATCGTGCGCATTTCGCTAAAGTTGAAAGAACTTTTGACCATTTCCTCCTTTAATTAATGATATTATAAAAATGATACATATCTGGTAAATAAAATTAATATCAATTTTATGCGAACGATCGAATTGACACGGAGATTGCTTTTGTTTTTAAATAGATACACGTTGTATTACCTAGTACGATAAGACGTAACGTTATTGTGTTGAGATAACGATTTGTTATTTAGAATATCGATCATTCGTGCGATATTGAAGAACGACAATCATCACTATCGTTGTAATTTCTAAAGACGATATACGGAAGTAAAATTGTTTGGACGAAATATTTGATTTATTTGAATAAAAACATAGGTATTAGAATTGGCTTTTTTCCATTTATATGGTTTTATTATTCGGACGAAGAATTTAAAAAATAATTGCAAAGCGATCGTACCCTTGACCATTCGCTCGATCTTTCCTCTTCCATTCTTTTTTCATTCTCTTATAATTTTTTTCTAAGAAATAAATTAACGATCGGTCTCACTTTCAAAATCATATCGCTTCGAAAGCGAATCATGAAACGTCGCGCCGTCGAACGGAAAAGAAGTCTCGCAGTGACGTAAGTAGGACAAGTTTATACGTCATGGAAAATGATAGGAAGGTTCAGCATATATGTGAAACCTCTTTCGAAACCTCTCTTCTATCGACTAAATTATCGACTAATCGATTATTTTAGCGAAATGAATTTCTTCTTCATCCTCTTCTTCTTTCTAGTATGGGTACTCGCTGTCAATAGGGAATATTCAGGCTTAGAATTAGAATACTCGGCGAATTTCATATTTTAGTGGATTTCAATCGAAAGACAAAATCTTCGAATAGGCGTAGGATTATCCGGCGTCTGAAATATTATCGTAGACGTACGGATATGTAGTAAATACATATGTAGGTTGATAAAGTATAACGCGCTCGTTTCCAAACCACGTTTTCATTTCTCCGCTCTCGGTCACGTAGGCACGTACTTAGTACTGTCCGCTCTCGTTTATGCGTGGGAATTCGCGTATACAGTCAGCAATGGCAGGAGCCTTTAGATTATCGATTGCTTCTCGCCTCGCCTACTCACTCGAACACGAGTTATCTTTTCCCGTCGCGAGTTTATCTCGAAATCTCTTTCCGTTCGTGCTTGCCTTTGTGTTATCTCTCGTCGTCGAAAGTAAACTCGTTAGATATAGAAACAATAACACTTTGATCGCTAACGCTTTTGCGTTTTTTCCCTAATTAATGTTAAATATGTATTTAATGATAAATTGAATCCAAATATCAATTTGTATTAATTATTTTCTATTGGAAAGTAATGAAAATGAATCATAAACAGATTTGCCGATGCGAATGAACAAACGCGAAACACAGAAATGCACCGTGCTCTTCCCTTTCCATTCCCGGTAAGAAGAAAACGATGGTAACGATCCTTCGATGACTCCCAATGGGGCTCGTCTTTTTCTATTAGCTACTTGATTTGAACGCAACGGGAATTTATGAAGGCTTCGGATACCTTACTATCGTTAAGGATTGGGAAGACAGTGACTGGGACGTATGTTCGATACGAAAATGATGAAGAGTATGGTACCTTTATTACCTGTCGTACGCGTTTGGTTTCCCTCGTAGGGAGGAGTTTATGAGATTCCCTCTCTCGACCTAAACGCTTTCTTATTCGAAGACGCAAGGAATGGAAATAGAGGAGATGAGGGAAGAGGTTTTTCTCTTAACCGAACGCCGACCGAACGCCTACGCCGAATGCGCAAACGACGTAAAACTCGGTTAAGTTCAAGAGAATAAAATCGACTCGATTTAATTGCTTTCAATTAAATTTGTCGCTCGGGTCAACCTCGAAGACTTTCCTTCGAGTTCTTTCTGCCTGTCTATCTACCTATACGTATAGTATATACAGATACATAGATGGATGTTTTATATATATATATATATATATATATATATATATATATATATATATATGTATTTATATATAATTTAAGTAAGAAAACCAGCCTCCAGCGTCTAACCTCTTTTCGCATGCGTGGATTATTCGGCCGTTCGAACGGTGAAAAAACGCGAGAGAAGACCGATTATTTTGCTCATTTTAGATCTTCTCGGATGTCGATAGCCTTTCTAAAAGGTACATTCTTTTTCGCGAATGATTCTCAACTTTCTTTTTCTAGTTTCCAATCTTGAAACGTTTAGGACACGGTTCGTGTCGAAACTCCAAAGAAAGTTGCTTTTCTTTTTTTGATAATGAGAACACGAGGATATATGTGTAAGACGTGTGTACGAAATTCAATCGCAATCATTTCGCGCTGATAGCTGTTATAGGGACGATTAATTATCATCGGCCGACACGTATTGCAAATATCAGATATGAACGTATGTGCGATAATCAAATTAATTCGTTTATAATAAGTAAAGATCGTTTCTAATAATAATAGTTGATGTGATCGTCTTAAAACATAAGACAACGACCTGACGTCGTTTCATTCGTTTCATTTCAATATCAACGAAAACAAGCCAAACGACGAAATCTATCGTTTCTACGCTAAGATTTCGAGCGCCGTCTCTTTTACTGCGATAAATTCCGATTAAACGATTATTTTCGCCCGTTCGTCGAAGCTCGAACTATTGGTCCGTATGGGCGTTTAAAAGCACGCTCGGCTGCACGTGTTGCCGATGACTCGACATAAACAGAAAGAATTTCATTAGAAAACACAGTTTCCGCGACCTCGCGCTACGATCGATCTCACACTTTTACACTTCAATGGTTGACCGACGTTGTTCTAATAATCGACCTCTCGCCATGATTCTATTAATAATATCGATCTTTCAGGATCGAAATTCTTTAAGCATGATGCGATCCAATCGAAACTTTAACCATGAATTAATAGAAGAGAAATTGCCAGGTCGATTATTTTCTTTTCTCTTCTCTCTAAGTTCCATCCTGTTGAATTTGGAACAAGAGCTTTAAGGAGAAAAAAATATATAATTGTTTACGACCGACGCGGACGCGGCGTGGTCCTGGCGCATATAGATACCTATGTACTTAGCCGTGTACGATGATAAAATCGTATACGTCGCGATAAGGAGTCGTCGTGGCAACCCGTTAATACATACAATCTACAACGTGCAACGTACAACTTACTTAGCCTACCTTTCCTTAATCCTTTTCTTTTTTATTATTTTTTCGTTGTGAGATTTCTATCGTGATTTTTTTCCCCGATTTGTATCACCGAAGAATCGATTGATTGCACCCGTAAGGTTTCCTTTATCCTAGAAGGATAGGATAAAGAGCAAAAGAGATAGTTTGCTTACGTGCGTACGCGTACATATATATGTATATGTATATGCATATGTATATGTATGTGTATATGTATATGTATGTTCGTTCGTCGTTCGCCGCGTTTGTTCATGAGCGAGCGAGCGAGCGAGCGAGCGAGAGAAGGAAAGTGAGAGTTACCTTGAGAGCGCACGTGTGGTCGCGCGTGCTTGCGTGCGCGCGCACCACGAGATAGTGTTAAGGCGCTCATCGGTGTATGCGACGAGCGCACGTGCGAACGTGTGAGTAGGCGTGGAAAATAGTACACTAGACTATTCGCTCGAGGATGCGACCGCTGATTCATCTTACGATCGACCGATCGATCGGCTATGTTTTAATGACAGGCCAGACGAAAGCCGTTCGAATTTTCTTTCTTTTGATGAAAACAAAAGGAAAAAAAGAAAAACGAAAGAAAGAAAGAAAGGATAGGGTAAAATTTTTTTGGCAAAGCTTGAAAGACACATTTCATATATTTGGCACGTAGGCTAGGCTTCCTCGCTAGATCGAGTCAAGGTTTGAACCGCGCAAACGTACGAAATTGGGGTCGGCCATTGCCAAATTTAACCACGCCAACCGAACTATTACTAGAACTGTGAAATATAGATATGTATTCTCGATGAACGAAAGAGTCGCTTTTCAAAATCGCAATCAACTCCATTTGGGTGGTAACGTATGCGATAGACTTGAGGCTAATGTAATTTATCAGATATTATCATAGAAATCGAAATCGAAATCGAAAACGAAATCGAAAACGAAATCGAAATCGAAATCGAAATCGAAATCGAAATCGAAATCGAAATCGAAATATATTTAATCTTGTCTTTTATATTTTCCAATGGTTATTACGAAAGGAGATATTCGGAAGATATCAAAAGGACTAAAGAATTTGCAATCGGCGCGTCACGCCAGATCACCCTACGCCGTGAGACAATCGGATGGCGCAATGATTATCGCCGATCAATGGGATCCATAATGTTGATCCCTTTACGTTCGATTTCCCGAAGATGATAGTAGCAATTTTCTAAAAGAGTTTTGCTCGACGGAATTCTTTTGGCGAGTCTTGGCGTTTAAAGAGAAGGTCTCTATCGTCGATAGAAACTCAAGTATTCTAGGTAAAATCGAGACGGGTAGTTTACGTAAGATATAAGTAATACCGTCCTTTTCTCTCTCTTTTCTCTTTCAATGTCGAGGTATCTCTCTTCGATTGGACCACGATTTCTCTAATTTCGCATTTTCGACTAGTAAATATTCTTCGGTTTTACAATGAGAACAAGGCGTTCGTTTTATCCTGCAAGTGGAAGAAGGAAAGACGAGAAACGTCAAGGAAACGTCGAGGAAACGTCATCATAGTTCTTTGAGTCTCGAGTGGGGACGAACGAGCTGGCACGAAGCAAAGCGTTTCAGCGAGAGAGTCACGTTGTACGACACGCGTTCCGATCGCGCGGACTCGAACGATCTATGTAGGTTAGTATTTTTATATAGCGAGCAACCCGGTATCATGAGAACGGAAGGGAGGCGACGTATGTGTGCTGCGTGTGTGTGTGTGCTCTCTCTCTCTCTCTCTCTCTCTCTCTCTCTCTCTCTCTCTCTCTCTCTCTCTCTCTCTCTCTCTCTCTCTCTCTCTCTATGCCGATGCCGTTCATACGTTCTCTATACGTACATACGCGTAGAAGCGTCTATTCTATCGCTTTTCGTGCCGAGCGACGTGCTGAGGGGCCGTTGAACGCAACCAAACGACGACTCGGTCGGCCAAACGAATATAAAGGCCGAATGTCGAATTAGACGGATACGAATAGGTAACACATTTATCGGCTCGATTCATACTATTAGATCTTTCCTTTTTCCAATTTCGAGAAGAAAAGTTTTAATATTCGTTGAGACAAGGCTATGTCAGGTACGTTCCTACGATTCCTCGATCATCTCCAAAAAGAATATCCTATATGAAACTGTAGCATTTCTATTTAAAATGCATTATGCTCTCTATAATAATTATAGCATCAGGCGCGTCTAGTCGACTAGATGCAACGATTCGGTGAGAACCAACACGCAAAGTTCACGTGATGCGCACGTTGGAAATTCTATTTTAATCCATCTCGGGTAGCTTCTTTAAGCGGTGCTTCATTTTAATTATAACTAACGCGGTATATTATTATTCCTCACGGCGCATCCTTGACCTTTCACAACGGCGCGGCGCCCTCGCGTCATCGGCAAATAAACATGGCGGTTTTGCCATGAGAACTTTTGGTGGCGTTCTTGCGTAACGAAAGTAATCGGCACGTGTGCGAGCATATTCCGAAATCGAGACTACGCGACGATACGGTTTTCGAAATTTCCTAAGAACCGAGTCGTCGTCGTCGTATCAATGGTTAATATTTTTCAAATGATTCGATGGTCGAAATATTTTGACGAGGCCGAGAAGAAAGAAAAAAAAGATAAAATGAAAAGGAAACATGCCTCGAAGGAATTTCTTCGAACGGAAAGGAACTAACGTTCCTAGTTCAGATCGTTCGACCGATTTTAACGATCGAGTTCGACCGATTTTCTATCTCTCTTTATCCTTTACTCGCGATCACGCGACTATCGAGACGAATCAATTCGACGAAAGAATGACGAAGCGAGCGTTTTAAAAGTTGAGCTCCTTGAAACACAACCAATCGTAGCTTCTTCAAGCAAATCGAGGTGCCTATCGTTCGAGAGGAAAAGGATAAAACTCGGACGGGATGAGAAGAGAAAGCATCTGTTCCGCTATTAACGAAATACGATTTAACGTTGAATAGCAAATGAGAATTTTTCACGGATCGGAGAAAAGTTTAGTTTCGTTTCGAGGATTCGCATCGTCGAACGTTTTATCTTCGATATGTTACGTTATGCCCCATTGCGCACCTTCCTCTACTCTAATTGTAAGAACCCGGTGAAATAATTCGAACTTTGTGTACCCGTTATGAAAAGAAAAGAAATATCGACTTATCAACTTATACATATATGTAGGTTTATCTTTTAGAGAGAGACTTTCCCATCGACGAATCGACAAATCTCAGGCTCCTTCATTATTATTGTTATCACTGCGAAATCGAGAAATATGCGGAGAAACATCGTCGCCAACGTATTTGTCTCTCGAGGGATTACTTGGATAAATCTTTCCATTTGGTGATGTCGCTAGCACAGAATTTTCTTCTTTTTCCTTTCGAAGACTTACGTAATCGCAGATTATATTATTACGTTCGCAATACGCTCGAAATGTCACACGTGTTCGCTCGTAAGGTGTCACACATGTGCGTACATGCCAGAGTACATGCGTACTCCAGCACAAAGCATCGTGCGTTTTTTGTTTTACTTCCGAGTAGAATTGTCTTGAGTTTATGCAAAAGTTCCTTCATATTACGTTAGTTCGCTGGTTGATAAGGAGCTGCGTGCACTTCTTTTTCTCCTTCGCCTTATTTTCTCTCGTCTCTGCATTATCTCGATCTAATTCGTTCTCGCGATGCGCATGCGTATGCGAGCGAAACATTCACATTTCCATTAACTTATATTCCTGTCGCTTGGCTCGGCTCGAATACTGAGAATTGGAAAGAATAACCGATGAATTATATCGATGTAAGAGATCAATGGGGCCCGCTATCAAACGATGGGGAGTAAACGGGTAGCAAGGACATATCTCGGATAGCTCACGGCATAATACAGTCGACGAAACGTAAAATATTTTATGAAGGATACCTCGAGCAGCAATAAATTTCGTCGTGGCTTTGTCTGTCATTTATTCTGAAGTTACGCGTCTCGCCTCTCGAGTATAAATCTCTCAAAAGGCAGTCGCGTAAATCATGCGCGATTCGGAAATTCGACGACGAAGAAAAGATCGAAGCTTCTTTGAAATCTCTCGTACAATCGTAACAGGACGACGATTCATCGTGGCACCTATCGTGACACGTTCTTTATTTTTACCGTCCATTTATCTTTTAGATAGATACTACATAGGTACTTGTATATCTTTCGCATACTCTATACCGTGAATCTAGCGTAATCGAGGGAGCTTTAACGGGGTACCAGGAACAACGACAACAAGTCGGACGTTCGTCCGTTCATATTCACTGGAACATAATGTTGGAACTCGTACCATGATATAATGCGACTCTGAGGGCTATGCAGCGATCGAATATATCATTCAAACGGCCGGTGCGTAGGTGATAACGTCTAAGTACACGATATAAAATCTTTTACATGTTGTGTCAGTGTTGTGTGTGGGCGTACGATTTGACGAAGGCGCACCTTACGCACGTGCGTCCTAAGCTCGAATGTTTGCTACGTTGCTACGATGAAGGCGAGCCCGGGCACGCATGGATGCTCGCACGGAAAGGTCGTCGAAGGACGTATTCTCTCAACGTGCCCGATTTTCTGCGAGATGTGTGTGTGTGTGTTATTCTTTCTCTCTCTCTCTCTCTCTCTCTCTCTAGCTATAAATCGGTGTATAAACGTTAGCCTATGTTTTCGTTCTGGGACAAAACAATGAAGAAGGGTCCGTTGACATTGAAAGTTTCGAACGCGTGAGTCTTGGCTCCAGTAGTCCTTGGCTCCCGACGCGCGTCGTCCAGCGCGTTCGGTATATCGATTATCGGACTGTGCGACTAATACGGCCTGCGCTATTTCACGAGCGAGAAGCACGTATCCGATAAAGAGATCTAAAAAAAACTTGGCTACCACGTACTCTTCTGCTAATAATAACGTAATATTTTTAAAGCGCGCGCGATTTTAACGCGGAGAGTTACATACATATTATATATATATATATATATATATATATATATATATATATATATATATACATATAAATATATACACATACGTGTATTATATCGAGCTCGTTTCACGATGGTTCACCTCACGCACGTGCGCGATATCTCTATCTCCCTCTTTTTCCTTGCTTCTCCCGCCGTTCTTCGTTGACCGTTCCCCTCTTTCGCCGAGCGGATGCCGTAAGTGCAACTATACATATGTGAAAGTGAATGCACGCACGAGCAAACACGGACTCCGGCGAGATGCCGACGTAAAGGTCGTTGAAGGACGTCGTGAATCGCAAACCACGATCATGCTACGATCTTTTCGGAGCAGATCTCGAATCAGTGGAAAGGCGAACTTCTTTTTTCTTTCCTTTTTTTCTTTTTGTTTACAATTCTTCCCGACCTTATCATTTTTATTCTCATACTTAATCATTACTATCAATCGTTTTCTTTATTTCTTTGTTTTTGGAATGCGGAATGGTGGGCTAACGTGACTTCGCATGTCACGTAGTAGCAATGTGCGAGCATTGCTACTACCAATCGAGCAAAGTTCGCGGATATTCGAGCGGGTCGATGGGTGGATCGTAATTACCAATGCTATTAATGGACGCTATATATATTATATTCTAAGATCACGCGCAAAGTGTCTTAACGAAGCGCTAAATCTCTTAACGAGGAAAGAGATTCGCTCGCCTCGTTTTATCGCAAGGCATATAGGCATGTGTTTCTTGTGCATCGCATCTTTTCTATATAAACGGAGCGCGTAGACGGGACGATAGGATGGAAAGAAGGGAAAGAAGGCAATGGGAGAGCAGCCTATGAGAGAGTCACATGCCAGAAAATGTCAACCACGTGCGAGAACACGAGGCTCGATTCTCTCAGGCATAACCACTTTCGGTCTCACTGCGTTGAGTAATTTCTTAGACCGATGAAATATAGGGGCATCGCGCTCGTGCTCGCTGTAAAAAAGGAAAAAAAAGGGGGGCGCTTCGAGAAAACTCTGGATATTTCATTTTAATTAATTTCAGTTTTCCCTGACCTTTATCGTCATCGCGTGTCAACGTTCGTCTCCTTTTGCGATTGATAATCCGTCTCATTCGTGACTGTGATGTAAATCGATAAGCGGAAACGAGGTCGGCCTAAGCACGTAGCGAAATTGATTTGTTTCCAAGAGAGGTAGAGTGAAATTTGATGTCGGTGAAAGGAATTAATACGTTCGATGTGTTGCGAGCAATAGATATGAATTGTTTCGCGTTTTGTTGTTCTTATTTATCAATCGGAATGTCCTTCCTGGCTATTATCGAGCTGCGTTTAACGACTGTTGTGAAACGACGGCTGGCACGTGCCGCTTCAGGAAGATTTAGTAATTAAACGGTGCTCGAGATGGTTTAAGTAATGTCGCGCGATCATCACGATCGATATTACGAATTTCCTGTCCCTATGGTGTACGCGAATTAATTCTAGCTTATCGTCGATCAATTATATTATTGTTGGAACTCAACCGTCAGTCGTACGTCGCGACGGTTTGAAGTCGGAATCGGAGGACTCGCTATTTTAAAGATTCATACTCGACGAACGGATAAAAGAGAACAGCCAGTCTCTTTAAGTCGTTTAGTGTCGCGCGGGAATCTAAGGAGTAAGGGCATATGTTTCTCTCTCTCTCTCTCTCTCTCTCTCTCTCTCTCTCTCTCTCTTTCCTGTAAATTTCATAAGCAACGACGATGCCGGCCGAGTTTGCCGGTAATATGCGCGCGAGCCAGATCGTGTACTTTTTCCGTGTGCTTCTACTTATAGGAAAGGAAAATCTATAACGGAGTATAAGCGTCCCGCACGGTATAACCTCGTGACAGGGTTATTGACTGAAACTCCGTTGCTTATCGAGATATAGAGATATAATTAGTAAGCATTACGTAAAGTGCCGTGGCCGTGAATCGTTTGTCTCCTTATCCTTCCGAAGACGAGCCGTGTCGCTCGTTCAATCGTTACGTTCTTTTCGTATTAGGAATGTGCTGCTTTTACGTGAGATTAATTAAATAAAGAGCGATTGGATTACGAGTTTGACTGGATAGAAGAGAGCAATTTCACAACTCGAGCGCAGCCTAAAGATAATTGTAATGTAAATTATAACTTTTCCGAAATATCAATATACATGCGCATAAGTACGGTTTAATTGCTTTTTTTATTAAGCGATCAAAAGGGATAAGAATTGTTTTCATTTAAGGTAGATCCATTTCTACATCCTCTAGCAAAGATTTTCCTCTAATGTTTCGTCCTGATCGATCAAATTCTTACGTTATCTTTCATAATTTCTATATTTTCCTTCATCCACGATCCGTGCATGATAAATCAATTATATGGATAAATGTTTTCTCGCTTTTTTTCTTTTTGTTTAAAAGGAAAGCTCCGTTTTTTTATCCATTTCAATCGTGGCAATCTAATTGCAAGCTATGCGTCGTGAGTTTAAATAGGTTTAAATTCCGAGCTGTACGATAGTCGCGATTATAGACTTATGTACATGTCCCTGGTCGAACCGCTAACCTTTAAAACGAATCGTTGAGAAGTAAAAGTGTTTTGATTTTAACACGAAATTGTTCAGCGTTATTTTAGACTTTTAATCGTCGTATGAGATTTTTATCAGATTCTTTCGATTATCATCGTTATTATCATCGTTATGGATCCGCATATGCACCGTCTACGACGTGCATTGATATAATTTATAATCTTAATATATTAAAAGGATAGGATTTAAAAAAACTTGGATATTTATGCAATTATGAGTTACGTTTACTTTCACAGTTTATATGCATTTACGGATCGGCAATCGTATACGTACGCGAAAATCGTACATCGTCTATAAAAGTGAAAGTGGCTCGATGAGAACCGCTCGACATACGTAGCTCGTCGTCGTTTATCGCTGCGAAAAGTCGATGCGATTCTCTTGCGATCGCAATTATTAATCTTATCGATAAAAGTTTTCCCTCTGAAATCGTCCACGGTAAACTCCTTCTATCCTAATGCGCGTAACATTTTAACCTTCATTCAATTAAAGATATACTTTTCAGTTTGGATGGCAGATCCTGCAAGGATGAGATCTATAGAATGGGCATTGGGGCAGGATACTGCGAAGGAAACTTGAATTTCGCCACCGCCTCGGAGGACGATGAAGTTTACACCAAGAAAAAGGTTTCCAGGGTGAGTCATTGATTGAATTTCGAAACGAAACATTCGATCGCTATTCTTTTTTCCTTTTTTTATTCTTCTTTTAATTCCTTTAAATTTTAATTTAACTTGCGATTTCTAATTGGAGATTATTTTCGGCACTCGAAAAGTACAACATAGCGTACACGTCGTAGATGAATAGATAGATGCCGATGTAACGTGGACTTCTTCAAAATCAAACTTCTTCGCGTGGATTTAACGTATCCCAGGGGAATTTTTGTTTTCGCAGTTGGAAATATTCTGAGAAATATTCTGCTCGAAGGTTTTTGGGTAGATTTTGCCCTAGCTTCATTAGATTTTGCCGGAAACGAAACCGTTCTCGTCGTAGTACATACATCAAACTCGGCGTATCCATATATATGAAATCTTGTAGAAAATTTGCATCTTCGAATAGCCAAATGTTAATTCCAATTAAAGGGCGAATGGATGGTGCTCGAGAAACACCTTTGACCGTCAAGTAAAAGCTAAGTACGCAATAGCTTTTAGTATCGCGCCAGATGTTAAGGGACATGTGTCGTCGATTTTTTATCGGAACGTACGACGACGTCCGTTCTGGAAAATACTGACGTATAATAAATTGTTTTTCCGCGGCACGTGCCGCACCACGTTTGTTTATCAATCGCGCGAGCCATGCATGCGATATTTCTTGGAACGCTACTCCCTCTTTCCTTGGGCTTCTCACCTGATAGTAACTTGTCGTTTTTAAACGTAAACAACACGCCTTTCCAAGTCTTTTGTTTTAATCCTATTTTATCGTGCTTCTTGTATCTAAGCAAAAACTTGCCTTCGACTACATTACACACGAAACATACATGCATACATACATACCATACATCTATGTATAAACATGTATAAATTTTTTTTCGTTTTTGGTATAGCTAAGAATTTCTTATATATTCTTCTATTAGGACTTTATGAAATTAGGACTTGAATGAAATACGATTTCGTTAACGCGATTCGATATGAATAATATTAAAGTAGAAAGGCTAGATGCATCGTTAGGCGACTGGTATTAAAGACCGAAAATGCACAAGTCCATGTGCCGAGGTAAAGTAGACGTATATAGACTTGGTTCGCGCGAGTGAAGCGTTTGCTCGCTCGTTTGCTCGCTCGTTTGCTCGCTCGTTTGTTCGATCACGTGCAGCTCGCACGCGTCGTGCTCCGTTCAAAGTACGGTAGCTCGAAGTAAGTAACTAAATACTTGGATAGCTACTCGAGAAACGTCAAAGAGAGAAAGATCGCTTTTGACAGCCGTGCCCGTGCGCTTGTCCGATAGTATGTCTCTCTCTCTCTCTCTCTCTCTCTCGCTCTCTCGCTCTCTCGTTTTTTACTTCGCACTTACGGGTCAGTAGTTTGCTTTTCTTCTATTTCGTTTCGAACGATGAGGCGAAAGAGAAAATATACCTTGACGATATTCAAAATTATGATTTGTTGAGCTAATGATTAGTCGACCAATTGGTTGGTTTGGTACGTATGCCAAGGGTAACATCACATTCGACGAAACGTGATGGTCTTGCCACTTTTATATAAGTCTTGCGAACGTTTCGCGAGTGTTTGCATATCGTCTTTCTCATGTCAGACACGGCGAGAGACAGGCGTACTCTTTCCGATGTTCCTACGTTTACACAACTCGACGATCGTTGGCTCGTCGGCCGAGGTCAAGTTTTTTTCTCTCCTCTTTCCCTTCTCGTTATTTTTCATCTTTTTCACCGAATGCACACGCAATGGATGCTTCCTTTTTTTTTTTTTTTTTATTTCAGTTACTTTGATTTCACTAGCACTTTGAACAAAATACGATTCAGGCATCTCGCGTACATTTTAGAGAAAGATTCTTAAAATTCTCAGATTGGCATCGTTAATCGTTTCATCGATTTATCGATCGATCACCTTCGGCAAATTTCTTCATCGTTTCTCTTTCTCCGTGTCGCAATCTCTGTTTCTTACCAAAGTACCGATTGTTTCGAGGTCGTGTCCAGGAAGTAGCTCGAGAGCGTGACGAGCCATATTTTCGAGATGCTGCGAGCCTGCCAGATAATTACACGAGTCGTTCGGCTAATGATAGAGAGGGAGAGAGCGAGAGCGGGAAAATGGGAATCGTTCGGAAAAATTGCTCAAATGTAGAAGGTTACTCGAACGAGAACGGGAGAGTTCGTAATCGAGGG
Source organism: Vespa crabro (assembly GCF_910589235.1). Classification (NCBI taxonomy): domain Eukaryota; kingdom Metazoa; phylum Arthropoda; class Insecta; order Hymenoptera; family Vespidae; genus Vespa; species Vespa crabro. Next base: position 12,069,977 of record NC_060958.1, on the reverse strand, counting down.
AGATCGGTCGAGTTAACGATAATCGCTAACAATAAGATTTGATTTTTCATGTTGATAAATCGATTAACATCAATTTCTGTCGAAAGATTTACGATTAATTTTCATGTCCGCCGCTTAATTTCCAGGATTGGTGACGTCTTCTCTCTCTCTCTCTCTCTCTCTCTCTCTCTCTCTCTCTCTCTCTCTCTCTCTCTCTCTCTCATTACGTCCAACTTTCCAATCTCATGCGTTATCGGTTTCCAAATAATCGATCGCCTAAGATCCTTTATAGGTAATTCACGCATTTTACAAGAAATCGATTCAGAAAAATTGTGCACGTGGTCATATTTATAGGACCTTTTCTTACAATCGAACGATAGTAGAGTAAGGAATCGAGTTTAACAGGGCGGGACGTTGAATGAAAAAGGTCTTGTGTATTCCAAATATCAGCATATTTTATGTTAGTATCGAAGAGAAACGTGAGCCAATAGAGATTGTCGGCGGCCCGTGTCATCGAAATAAAACGAGGAGAAAACCTTAGACTTTATCTACGCTTGCGTAATACCCAGCGATTGGGTGTTGTGTAACGAGCCGCTTAATCCGTCACCGATTGATCGACCGAGAACCATTTATAAACAACAATACCGCACGGATATCGCGAATCCTTCCCCGTTGTTCTCCTTTCGACGACGCAACCTTGATTATAATGTTTTTAATAGAGGTGATTTCTAATTGCGCATCATTTCTCGGTCAATGCATTATTCCTTTCTCATATGCGACTCGCTGTCGATAAAACGTCTGTAACGTTTGGCAGCCGATTGCGTGTTAAGTTGTAAAAAAAAATGAAATGGAAAGCACTCCAAAATGCGCCATTTCTAGATGAGTTTGATCAAGGCATACGTGCGAGTTAACGCGACACGCGTATTCGATGACACGAAAGAAATTTCTGTGCCGGACCGAATCATCCACGGCGGGAATACCTGATCGCTTTCTCGGTCATGGCTATGACTCAGGATCACGTTATGCGCGCTCTCTCTCTCTCTCTCTCTCTCTCTCTCTCTCTCTCTCTCTCTCTCTCTCTCTCTCTCTCTACTGCGTCATCCGAGAGACAAGGTCTGATATGTGTGCGTACGCGTGACGTCCTAAAGGATATCAATTAAATGTTACTTTCCAAATAATATTGATTAAAGTTATCATTGCCATAGAAGGACGCGTTATGATATTACAAGTGAGCAATTTTATCCGATAAGAATTTTTTAACGGAAACTAGAAAACGGTTAAAAAATATAAAGAGTAATTTTATAAATTTAAATGATAAACACCGATCGATTCTTTTCGATGGTGATAAGAATGAATTGAATTGAAATGCGAAAAATGATTAAAGAGATACGATCATCGCAGAAAAAGCAGGGAGAGAAAGTGAGATAGAGAGAGAGAGAGAGGGAGGGAGGGAGGGAGGGAGAGTGGGAGAGCGCAGGTCGATAGCAGAATTTTCAAGGCAACCATCTTCGTCCATCATTCTCAGCAGCCTTTGCCTTCCGGCGTATCGCCGACACGTGGACGTGTCTCGAGATAATTCGAGTCACGAGTCCGTCTCTCTCCTTCGACGCTTTTGGTAAGAGCTCGATGTCCGAGCAATTTCGAAAGTCGTTCGACGTCGACATTTTCGTCGTTGTCGACGACGTGTCTCTGATATCGACGCCTCCCTGCCTACATTTTCTATCGTTCCATGAAACGTACCGATGTTTATGGCTGACGTGATCGGAAAGCCTTCTCTTTCTCCTTCGAATTAGCATTTATCGGCGAGGCATCGTTCATTCTTTCTCGGATCGTTCTATTAACTCGATTAGTAATTCGCGTCCGACGTAACGATCAAACGAATATAAACAAAGTCGTTTTGGAACAATCGATTTATCGTTAGGAAGCTCGTCATCGTCTTATAAAAATCCTTATTCGAAAGTTTCGTCTCCGGCTTTCGGATCGGCGAAGGAGAAACGAGGCTAGGTGTTTGCGTTGCAACGAGTGACACCGTAATCGTTCCTCTTCCTCTCCGAAGCTTCGAATCATTTCATCGCCTTGCTACGAGGTCGCAAGATAGCTCGTCCCGCGAATCGTGAATTCGCATCGATATTCGCGCCAACGCGAATAAGGAGAAAAAGAAATTTTCTCCTTTGCCGAGGTTGAATCAATCGAGTTCGCGAGATCTGACCGATTGAAAAAGGATTATCTAAAAAAGAAGGCGAAAACAAGATAAAATCATGGACGACGACAATTCTTCGGTATTTCCCGCTTGCTATCGTTTTATCTTTGGCTTCGGCTTTAATTCCGTGGACAACGATAAACGCGAGCAATTGTCGTCGATAAACGCACAATCTCTTTCTCGTTCGTTCAAGAATATTTAATGAAGCTAAAGGAAGCTCAACAAAATAGGACGTCGACCTGTAAGAAAAAGCTGGAACGAACGATAGCGCGTTCTTCCGTCCAAGATCTAATTAATGCATCTATTCGTTATCTTTCTGTCTCGATAACACACTCAATTACACTCGTCGGTTTTGCATTAACGGTATATTTCTTTCAAGCACTCGCTTCATCCATTTGTTAACGTTAACTTTTAGAACTGGATTGAATCGGCCGGATAAAAGGAAAAGAAAACTTGATAGGTCAGATGGCACGAATCTTGTGGCGAAAGTTAAAATAAAATGTTTCGCTCGTTGATCGTGATAGGTCCGATTAACGCATTAGTTTTATAGACATACGCACGCGCGTACGCACACTTTATCAGTTTCCACGCTTTATCGGTTCGAGCAGCGAACGCGTTCATCCTCCCTCTTTATTATCGATTTTTTTTTTAACTCTTCTTATCGTAGTCCACAAGGGGGATTTCTTTTTCTTGCGTCACGTGCCACAAGTCGAGATTTATTGGTACAACACGAGGCGTCACGAGAGCTTGACTCGACGACTCACGATTATTTTCAGTTTTCAGCGAATAAAAGAGCAACCGGATATCGACTTGGACTTTGTGCTGCGCTATTAGTATCTTCGATAACGGTCCTCTCTCTCTCTCTCTCTCTTTCTCTCTCTCTCTCTCTCTCTCTCTCTCTCTCTCCCTCCCTCTCTCTCTCTCCACCCCTCCCCTCTCCTCCCAGTCTTCCGTTCGCGACCTTTACTCGCGCTATGTAACGAGGATGGCTCGTTTTTTGACAGATCCTTTATTTTTTACTTCTCATTAAACTTTCCTTGCCTCCTTTTTTCTATGCCCTTACGTTATCCATATTTTTCAACTATGCGTTAATAACTTTAATACCTATTAATTACTTGGTCCTCCATCCACTTTTCATTTATTAACGAAAGTTTCTTATTACCGGCGAGTGTTTCGGCCAAACTAAACACAATTGTACAATCCAAATTACTTTTTTCGATCTTATTAATGAGACACGTATCAATGTCTCGATTTTTCTTTTTACACGACGTGTAACGACGTGCAAAAAGGCAGATCGTAAATCGAAGGATCTCGACGAAAACGAGCTTGGCCTTTCTCGAATGCTTTTTATAGTTGCTCTTGGCGTCTATATCTTTTCGTTCGTCGAGGCGTACCGTCGTAGCCGCAGACGATTGGTACCGTCGTCGGCCGTTCGACGGAAATAATATACATATTCCCAGTTATTGCGTCAGGAGCATTGAACACAGCACGTGTTTACTCGTCCGATGCGTGCTTCGTTCGTGGCCATTCTCGGATTGGATCATACATGTTTATTCTCGCTAACGCGAATTTCATAGGAGGGTTACCGCCAACGTGACGATCGTCGTCGGACGTACGTCAATCGTAATACAAAGGCTAATCCGGGATTAAAGGCGGATTCTACGAAGGCGAATATTATCGCGTAAAACGTCCTTTTTAATTGCTTCTACCTGCTAAAAGGCGAGTCTCGGCTCCTTGTCTTATTCTCGTTTCTCGTTGGTTGGGCTTTAACGGCCCTTTTTCCGCAATCTCATCCGTACGAGATATGGTCGGGGTCAGACTTTTCGCTTTCCCCACCCCCCATCCTCCGACGCGTCATCGAGCCGTTTGGAATATTAAGGCCGAGCCAGCTGTCGCCGAGATTAACAGCTGTTGTCTCCTCATCCTTTCCATGAATTTTACGTATGAATTTTAAACGAATCTTTATTCGACGTCTCATATTCCGTCACGTCATTATTCGCGAATAATTAAGGATCGGTGAAAAGACATTTTTTTTGTGCTTTCCGCTCTTCCTTCGGACAATAATTTTCTCGATTTATTTCGCGAACGAATTCGCCAATCGTAAGAGCGATCGCATTTTTCTAGGAAACGTGCTTCGTAAATTTAACAGTCGCAAATTTAAGCGCGGAAGAAAGAGCAAAAAAGAAAGAAAGAAAAAGAAAACCAATAAAAAGGAGAAATTATTGCCGACTCCCCCTTCGTTCACTTTCGTTCTTGCCCGTGTACGATCGTAATTACGCTGTTGTTGCCATAGACGTGTCCGAGATCCGGTGACGTCTGGTTATCGTTTGAAAAACAGCGGGATCGACTCCTTCTTGATAAACTCTGATCATAATACGAGAACATCTTCGTGGACTGGTTATAACCGGGCAATGCGATATCACGACCTCGTTAAAGCGGTTTCCATCCTCGTCAGATTTTATCATCTTTCCCTTGCACCAACTAATTTTTCTTTTTTCCTTTGGGGATTATTTGAGGTCAATGTGCGACCCGTTCTATTCGCTTACGCGTATGATATGTATGTCGCAGATCGTACACATACGTAATTAATATGCACGTGCAGACCATTCCGTTTTCCTTTATCTTTTTGCTCTCGATCGCGCGAAGAAATTTATTAAAGAAATGTATTAACGCCGAATATTTTACAATGCCATTTTTACATCACGTATATTAGAGCTCACGAGCAGGGAAAATGTTATCGCTTTGCGGAGCGTCAAATCGGAAAATCGTTGATCGTTTAAAAACATATGCATCTTCCGTTACGTCGAAATATCGATTCGCAAAGTGAAAAAGTATTCTCTTTCTCGCGAATAGAGAGAAAGTGCGTCCGGTTATATCTGGTTAATAGCTTATACGCCAATCGAACTTTGATGACCTTTTCCTCTTTGAGATAGAAAAATCTTTGACGATGTTTACTAAATAAGATACATGCGTACGAACGACTCGGCCGAGTACACGAACCAACGTAGGATAAATGAGAAATGGTAAAGAGCCCTCCGACGAATTTCGGGTGCGTCACGTCGTATCCCACTCCTCAGCTATTTTCGTCGATCGAGTCTCGTATTTGATAGTTTTATTATAAAAAAAAAAAAAATCGATGTGAAAGGAGAGGCGCTCTCTTTGATAAGATCTTTTCTAATTCGGACAATGTCGATCTTGTATTGTAAGGATCAACCTTACGCCGTAGCAGATAGCCGTAATAGTTGGGTACGAATGCAATACATATATACCTGATTACACTTGCGTACGTATGTGCGTAGATTCACAACGATAGGTTCAACGTTGGCTCACGTGTTGGGCGTAGTGCATGGCGTTTCCAACACGTGACGTCGGTCCTCGTCATCACCGAGCGACATCTCCGTCCGCCGTTAAAGTAAAGCGAGCCTCGAAGCCGGCGGAACTCAGTCGCTCTCCTGCCATTCGCTAAGGAGGACGTTTCTTATTAAACGGTCGTTTATATCCGCCGTAGAGCGCTGCCACTTATCTATCATACGCTTAACCGCACTATGAGCCATATTCAATATCCCGGCTAAAACTAGCTTAAACTTTCGATAGATTTTCCAACTTTGTTGGAAATAGACTCGACGGCAGCTCAGTGCAGTGCGTCTACATTGCGTTTAACAGGTATTATGTGCTACTCGAGGATACTTTTGTGAATGATAGATATCTATATACATACATATATATATACATATATATATATGTTATACATATATAGATAGGTAGATATATATATATATATATATATATATATATATATATATATATACATATAGATATAAAGCTCATTGGCTTTTCTTCCCTCGATTTCTTATACTTCTGGGACGTTTCCTCGTCGTCATTTCGTCGTTTCGGACATCTTATCGCGCAAACACGACGATGGTCACGCACAGTATGGATAATATTTTGAATATGCAATATTATCCGGTGATTAATCACGTCAACGCGGTACATTCGCCACCGACGAGGAAAAGGCGTTGCTTGAACAAAGAGGTAAATTGTGCTTTTTATTTACGTTAAACGACGAACGAAACGTTTGGAAAGGCGCGTGATCGGTTATCCAAAATTATATTACTAAGGCAATTCCATACCAACTTACGTACGTTGTTTTTTTCTTTCTCTCTCTCTCTCTCTCTCTCTCTCTCTCTCTCTCTCTAAGAACTCGAGCTTAACTCGATTAATTTTGGCGCGCGGTGTACGTGGAAAATCGCTGTGGAGTTACGCCAGCGAAGTAGGGCGTTCGATCATTCCTCTATTATCGGCAGGGACGATCTCTACTGACTTACGTACGTAGTAGATGTATTGAAATAATTTTAGGATAAACACAACATGCGCGAACGTACACGCGATAGACCGAATGAAAAAAAAAGGGGCAAAAGATAAGAAACCCTCTCCGATATCCGATGTCCGTTATGGATCCAAAGGATTCGACGCAAAATTGATATGAATAAATTGTACTTTTTAAAATTCTCTTAAGTCTTAAAATTCAAAGCGTTTCGCTCTTATCAGATGACGACACAGCATGGTTTCATTCGTTAACGAGTGTTAATAAAGTTAGCGAAAAGACTCGATAGGCTTATTAATAACGTTTATTTATTCGGCTTTCGCCGAGAGAAAGGATCGATCGATCGATCGTTCGTTTTTGCATTACAGCAAGATCCGATGTCGCACAGGATCATCGAGAAGCGCAGAAGAGATCGCATGAACAATTGCCTTGCCGATCTCAGCAGGTTAATACCCGCGGAATACTTGAAGAAGGGTCGCGGCAGAGTCGAGAAAACCGAGATCATCGAGATGGCCATACGTCATATGAAGCACCTGCAAGGTCTTCGACAAGGTTCGAGAACTTTCTACCGACTATCTTTATTATTTTCGTTCTCGAGGCAAGGACAAAGTGATAGATCTCTTTGTTTTTTTTTTTGTTTTGTTTTTCGTTTCTCCTTTAGGCACGAAGCACGCGACCGTTACACCCGTGCACGCGCACCCCGAAGACAGCATCGACAGCGTTTCCCATTCGACCGCGGCCTCGACCGCGGCCGAACATTACAGGCTGGGATTTCAAGAGTGCCTCAGCGAGACGATGCACTTTCTCATCGAGGTCGAGGGCTTCTACGCGAGGGATCATCTCTGCGTACAGCTGACCAATCACTTGCAACAGCATTGCGAGAAGATTTTGGCTGCGAGTGCGTATTTGCGTCCACCTTTATCTCCCTATGTTCTTCCATCGTTATTCCAATTTTCATTTCGGAAATTCTTTGAAATATTTTTAGGCGACAGACTGGGCTTTCCTCAGCCGGAGATGCCAATGTCGAATGGTAGCGCGAACGGTACGAGTTACGCTCACGTTAGCATACCTACGATATGCCAGCCTACCGTTCACTCCGATCATGGCTCGAGCTCCGGCGTGAGCTCCTTCGGCGATCCTGAACGTCCTCAGCGCCCGCTCGGCTCCGGCGTTTGCTGCAGCCCGGGTCCAATACCGCCGCCCACGATCGTCAGCGACGACAGTAACCACAGCAGCCATTCTCATAGCACGCCTCCCAGCGCTAGCAATAGCTATCGCCCTCAGAATTACAAGTTCAAGAGCTCGATCAAGCAGAGGTTCTCCGCCGAGAGGATAAAGTCGAGTCCTGAAAAACAAGCGAATTCGTCTCACGGCGTTCCGATTTTCGCGCTTCACGATGGCGGCGCTTTTTACGTACCTTTAACCGTCGAGGCTTCCATACTGAGCCCTTACTTTGCTTTCATTCCGGACAACGGGCCAGACACGGTCCTCCATCCGGTCACGATATCCGTCAATTTCAATCAACATTCGACGCCACCGTCGGCGCCGAGTCCAACCGCGATAACTGCGATGACGACGACGGCGACGACGATGACGACGACGACGACGACGGGCACGACGACGGGCACGACGACGACCAATACGATAGGAAACGGAGCCGCGCCGTGGTCGACCCAACACAGTCCAATTTATCAGACGTAAAGATCCATCGAGACGAGTAACCGATTATTTTTATTTCCTCGCTCGAGATATTTTTAATCATTCTCTCAAAGTGCGACGAAGATTCCTTTGATTGCTATTATCTTTGAGAGAGGGATACCTGAGTGCTACTATTAGCACGACGCATTGGCGCCTTTTATGAACAGGAACAATTGCGCTCGATAAATATCGTCCATTAGAAACATTCCGGAGTATTTGCGAAGCGTCCTACTTTTCTAAAGCGTCCTGCATTCGGCGAATATTTCGACAAGTTGTCCGTTCGTATCTGCGAGTACTGTCCAAAAGAGTAACGAAGAAAGCTGACGCGACAAATTTTTAGGCACAATATTGTAATCCTACATCACGTACCTATTATCTCGGGTACTATATACGTATATGAATGATAATATATGAGACAGGACTCCATTTGGAGGACTCTACAGAGAGGGGGCCTTTTTTTACGTGGAAAATATTTCGCGACTAATAAACTTAGTTCCATTCAATTTTGGTAGTATGGTCTTGATGGACACTAGTATTGCACGAAAGTATTGCATTTTATCACATACGTGAAAGAAAAAGTTATTTATTCGAGAGAAAAGCACATTTTCTAAGTTTTAAAGGTATATGCATAGCGTGTATTGCTTTCGACGAGTGGAGTCCTCTTTATTATTAATGTTGCTATTATTGTTACTATTACTATTATTAAGATTACGATGACGATGGTGTAGTGATAATGATGATGACGGCGACGGTGACGACGATTATTATTATTATTATTATTATTATTATTATTATTATTATTATTATTATTATTATTATTATTATTATTATTATTATTATTACTATTATTATTACTATTATTATTATTAATGCAACTATTGTTATTATTACAACGATTACTATTGTTAGTAGTTATCGAGCACATTGCGCATCAACGCGCGATATACCGAGAGGAAGTTTTCTTTCACTTACCGAGGCTGTGGGTTGCTTTAGCATTTACAATCGTTGGAAAGAATAAGCGATTAGAAGTAGACAAAATAGTTACGAGAATCTTCGGCTCGCACTTTTGCTTCGGTGTGCCTTTCCTCTCGCCTTATCAATCTTATTCTTGTCCCTTTTCTTATTTTCCATCCTCAAAGACATTTTCTTTTTCCTTCGTAGATCTTCTTTCTCACATCGACAAAGCCATCCTAAGAATCTTTAAAAGAGAATTAACTCCGTCGGGGAAACACAATCTAATTGATTGGCGAGTGCTTTTAACGCATAGGCTAACATTTGCCAATCAGTATTATACTGCTCTTTTGTTAATCATCATTTAGTCTTCTGACATTCTTCGTTCTTCGCTCTCTCCATATTCTATGTTTCCCTCTTTGTTACTTGTTACCAAACAAAAGTTATCGAGCGAAATAAGGAGCGCTTCGTAATGTTCATCTTTCGTTTTATTGCATAGATGATTACTACATTTCGCGTTATACCGAAATAAGATACGTACAAACTGGTGTTCGAGGAATCGAATAGAAATTTCTTTTGATCGGGATCGCTCAAAGTGGACAATTAATTATTAAGATCTTTGGAGAAAAAGTTAAGTGGCTCGAACATCAATCCGATGTCAACTATTTATAAAGATTTGTAAAACGGTCGAAGTGAGTGATTTGTCCGAATGTGCCTAGACAATGCCCCAGGGTCGACGAAAAGATATACGGATAATAGCGGCTAGTGCATTACAATTTTTACATGATTCCGTACGTATGATAACAAATCAATACTATTATATCAAATAAATGAATGTGTATAAAAGTGCCGTTTTTTCGCGCATAACTTGTGTGTCCACGTTAGATCGCGAGAAGATTGAGTCTGCTCGATGTCTCACGAAACGGGTCTCAGCAACTAAAGACTGAAAAAGACCTGCATTACATTGAATTTCTTGCTAGATCGATTTCTTGCATAAAATATATTTGTACATACTATCTTTAATTGTAACTTTATCAAAGAATTTATTGCAATAGATTATTACTACATTTCGCGTTATACCGAAATAAGATGCGTACAAATTGGTGTTCGAGGAATCGAATAGAAATTTCTTTTGATCGGGATCGCTTAAAGGAGCGATCATTAATTATTACGATCTTTGGAGAAAATGTAAAGTGGCTCGAACATCAATCCAATGTTAACTGTTTATAAAGATTTGTAAAACGATCGAAACGAGTTTGTCCGAATGTGCCTAGACAATGCCCCAGGGTCGACGAGAAGATATACGGTTAATAGCGGTTAGTGCATTACAATTTTTACATGATCCCGTACGTATGATAACAAATCAATACTACTATATCAAATAAATGAATGTGTATAAAAGTGCCGTTTTTTCGCGCATAACTTGTGTCCACGTTAAATCGCGAGAAGATTGAGTCTGCTCGATGTCTCACGAAACGGGTCTCAGCAATTAAAGACTGAAAAAGACCTGCATTACATTGAATTTCTTGCTAGATCGATTTGTTGCATAAAATATGTTTGTACATACTATCTTTAGTTGTAACTTTATCAAAGAATTTATTGCGAATAAATTATATTTACCATAAACTGACTCTTGGTCATTCTGATCTGCGGGTTATATATATACATACATATATATATATATATATATATATGTGTGTGTGTATACTAATGGTAGAATACTGTTGTAATATTATCATCATCCACGCAAAGAAAAATCGCCGGTGGTAAGAAAAAAGACGATTTGACAGATGCAATTAAATTTTTTTTTTATTACACCAACATAATACTGGCTAAAGGGCAAAACAATCATAGAACGCGTCTATGAGGATATGGAATTAGATAGGAAATGACGAAGAGGATGGAGCGGTGAAGAAATATGGGGATTCACCGATATCAACGGTGATGAATGCGCAAGGAGACTCGCGCGCTTGCCATCGAAAATTGTCGAGTTGTCGATCTCGTTTCGAGTCAAGTCGAGCCAAACCGTGCGGATTACGAGAGATAAGTATAGATAAGTATAGAGAAAGAGAGGGAGAGAGAGAGAGAGAGAGAGATAATAGATGAAGGAGCACGGTCCTAATATCCTACCAACTATATAGATATCCTTATATAAGTAGTAAAATTAATTGCAGCGAGGCAACCAAGTCTTCGAACAAATCAGCCTTAATGAATTCTTCGAAACGAATCGATTAAAAATACGGGGATGCGAGGCAGCGTGGGCTCTCTAAGCGAGGTTACAAATTTCTGTTAACGGTAACCAAAAATCAGACTGCAATATCGCGATAATACCATCCTTTCTTGTTTCTTTGCAAGTGCGTTTGTTCGATGGAGTGAAAAAAGACTTGGTACAAGAAAGGTTTGAATTATCTTCTCCTACAAGTCGCACGTTCCTTCTTTTTATCGTCACCGTCGTCGTCGTCGTCGTCGTCGTCGTCGTCGTCGTCGTCGTCGTCGGCGTCGTCGTCGTCGTCGTCGCTGTCGTCGTTCGCCGAGCCACGCTGCCTCGTACGTAGCGCCGAATCGTTGGCCGCAGTGTGACCGATAACGACGCATCCCGTGAGTATTTCTTTGAATATATTAATTTAAAAACCTAACTACACAGAGTCCAAGGAAACCGAGTAATTACCTGTAAATGGACACATATCGTCGATGTAATAATGAAGTAAAAACGAAATTAACCCTAGCATATGTGGGGCGTGCGAGGGGCATGGGTGAATTGTATGTGCAGGTTTGGATAGATGCGCGGATTCAATACTACTGGATAATGTAACGGGGGTAAGCACAACATCTTTTCCCTTTTGGTATTAATCGAGTGAGGATCAAACGGAGCAGTCGTGGCGAACTGCGTCTTGCTGGAATAATAGACCCTGGCGGTGGTGGCATCGATGGAGAGACCAGCGAACTTGGAGATTCCGAGAAAGCTTGATGGTTACTTTTTCTTCTGGGCTTTCTCCGCGGCCTTTGTGACCTTGCCCTGAGTGTCTTTGAAGGTGACACTCTGTAAAGAGAAGAAAGAAGAAAACGAAATAACTTTGAAATAGAAAAGGACTCTCGATGGTTGATATTATTATTATTATTATTATTATTATTATTATTATTATTATTATTATTATTATAGGACAATATATAATATCATGAATTATTTGAACGTTCAAAGACGGCGACGTAATGTAATAGAATTTAAACGGGTAGCGTCGTATGTCGTACCTTGATTACGCCCACGGCAACGGTCTGACGCATATCGCGGACGGCGAAACGGCCAAGAGGCGGGAACTCTTGGAAAGCCTCGACGCACATCGGCTTGGTCGGCTGCAACATCACGATGGCAGCGTCCCCGCTCTTTATACTTCTTGGATTCTCTTCGGTGGTTTTACCGGTACGACGGTCGCATTTCTCTTTTATCTCAGCGAACTTGCAGGCGATGTGAGCGGTGTGACAGTCGAGGACGGGCGTATAACCGTTGCTGATCTGTCCCGGATGATTGAGGACGATGACCTGAGCGGTGAAGTCGGCCGCGCCGCGAGGCGGTTGATTTTTCGAATCGCCGGCAACGTAGCCGCGTCTCAATTCCTTCACCGAGATGTTCTTCACGTTGAAGCCTACGTTGTCGCCTGGTAGGGCCTCCGTCAAGGCCTCGTGATGCATCTCGACGGATTTCACTTCGGTGGTTAGCGCAGCTGGAGCAAAGGTCACCAGCATACCTGATAAAAAATTGTTGTATTATTTGCGACGACGATTCGTTTCTTTTCTCTTTTCTTTCTTTCTTCTTGTTTTTTTCACTGTTGAGCTCGATCATCAGTATAAACGGATATTAATAAATATAATATAAATCGTTCGAGGAGTAATTAATTGAACGAATAAAAGTTTGAACGCACCTGGTTTAAGGATACCGGTTTCTACGCGACCAACGGGCACGGTCCCGATACCACCGATCTTATAAACGTCCTGAAGAGGTAGACGAAGTGCCTTGTCGGTTGGTCTGGATGGCGGCAATATGGCGTCGAGCGCTTCGATCAGAGTCTTGCCGTCGGCATTGCCGTCCTTACGTTCGACCTTCCAACCCTTGTACCAGATAGTTTTCGGTGATGGCTCGAGCATGTTGTCGCCGTGCCAACCAGAAATTGGAACGAAAGCGACCGATGCCGTGTTGTATCCTATCTTCTTGATGTAAGACGACACCTCCTTTTTGATTTCCTCGAAGCGACTCTCCGAGTACGGTGGATCGGTCATGTCCATTTTGTTGACGCCGACGATCAGCTGCTTGACGCCAAGTGTGAACGCTAGCAAGGCGTGTTCGCGCGTCTGACCGTTCTTCGATATTCCAGCCTCGAACTCGCCGATACCGGCGGCTACGATAAGGACCGCGCAATCGGCCTGACTCGTGCCGGTGATCATATTCTTGATGAAATCCCGGTGACCAGGGGCATCGATGATCGTCACGGAATACTTGGCAGTCTCGAATTTCCAAAGGGCGATGTCAATGGTGATACCACGCTCGCGTTCGGCTTTGAGCTTGTCCAAAACCCAGGCGTACTTGAACGAGCCCTTACCCATCTCTTGGGCCTCTTTCTCGAATTTTTCGATCGTACGCTTGTCGATGCCACCGCATTTATAAATCAGATGACCCGTTGTCGTTGACTTGCCCGAATCTACGTGACCGATCACTACGATGTTAATGTGTATTTTTTCTTTCCCCATCTCGTCGTACCTCTAGCGATCTGAAAAGAGTTAGAATTCGCGTTAGAACGAGCGAATCATTTCAAAAGATCGCATCTTTCGTAGGATACGACCGTAGCTAAACGCGTTATTAAGGGCCGTAGTACGTCGTTCCTATTTACGAGTCGCGTCGGTCTATAAAGGGTTAAAGTTCGTTGCATGCGCAGTACATGTCAGTTACTTTGTAAGCAACGGCACGAACGCCCCGTACCGCCCCGTATCGTTTCCCCTCGTGTTTATAAGCGTTCCCTCTCCCTCTGATCGTGTTTACGGAAAATGCTCGTTCGAGTCGAGTATCGAGGCTAAGAGAGATTGAGTACGTTTAAAAAATCTCTCTTCTTCTACGTCCTTCGATATTTTACTTTGTTGATTTCACTTTGTTGACGATAGCAACTATTTCATCGAGGCAACGGTACGCTCGCGAGAGAGGAATGCCTGACTATATATCATCGTGTACTACTTGTTGAAACTACGAAACGTCCTTTCAAACGTGTAACACTTAAACCTTCAAAGTGTGCATGTTTTATTTCTTCAAAGTTATTTCTCACCTCATTGCTTCGACGATCTATCGTTTAATTATTATACCTTAAGAGTGCCCCTTGTCACGATATAACGTTTCTCATTTTTATAGATTCACTTGATGTCGTTAAATGTATTTTTCGTCGAAAGGGATGAAAAAGAATGAAAAAGGATGAAAAAGAAAAATATCTAACGTTGACCGCGGCGTCGATGATTCTCACTTGTCACGTTCAAATTTTACGATTAAATTGTCAGTAACGTCCAATGGCAATAACGATTGGTCATCGGACTTTTCCTTTACGATAAATATTTACACGTTATCTATGTATGTATCACACATTGCGCGAGATACGAGGAGAATGAAGCGAGTGTCCAAATTCCCGTGTTGTTAGGAAAGAAGGCAGAGGGGTTGGGGCATCCATTCACGCATCGCAAAGGAAGGTGGGTGGGTATTGATTCGTTTCAAGAGGCTAGAGGAAAATTGGAGGACATAGGAATTAACGAATCGAATATTCTTCGAAACTGAACGCACAAAAAATATATAAATTCCTTTAGATATTTCGTCATCTTTAAGGGAAATCTAGGAAAGATCGAGGGATGGTAAACAGGAGCATCGAACGGTGCCAATCTTACACGACGTGCAAGTACAATTCGCGTATATGTATATATTGCGTACACTGGCCTCTTCTAATTATAGACTGCAGCCATTTCTTGATTCCTATCCTCTCTCTCTCCCTCTCTCTCTCTCTCTCTCTCTCTCTCTCTCTCTCTCGCTCCCTCTTTCTATGCACCTATGTATTTGTCTCTAACAGTAACACGTCGAAGAAACGACGTTTCCCTAGGTTGTCACTGCGACAGAGAGAAACCTTACTGAATAATCTTCTTCGTAAGTCTCTCTCTTTCGGCTTTTTACCGTCACGGCCTGGATCCGAATCGAAAGATCGCTGTCGTAATTGGTATCGTTTTTTTCCAATTATTCATTTATCTATCTTTATTATAATCTATTAATCTCTTTCATTTACGTCATTTCGCGCAAGAAAATTTTAAGACACATTGAAGCAATGAAACGGAAGTAAAAGGAAATAAAAGGAATAAAAGAATGTACATTAAAATAAGAGATAAGAATGATCGATCGTCCTTAACCTATCGCAATTGATAATAAAGCGTTACCTTTTGTTAAAGCCACGGCGCATAAAGGGACGTCGCGCGTCGTTTGGAAAATGCCGTCCCGGCGTAATGGCCGATCCTAGTCTTTCTCGTTAGAAATACAATGAGGAAAAGGTCAAGAAGCAGAATCTCCAAGTGGATCAAAAAACGCTTTTACTTTGCGCCGTTCGCGGTGAAAACTTTACTAGCGTTTCAGAGAGTTTGCGCTGTCCGCTGATATTAAAAAGAGAGAGACAGAGAGACTTAAGGGCGGATTCGTAGGTCGCGACGCGCGGCGCCTCGAATCAATATATCGTACTATCTCTTTTTTACGAACAGCCGGAAAACCGGCCATGTCTTTTTCTTCCTCTCTCTCTCTCTCTCTCTCTCTCTCTCTCTCTTGCACTCATTATCCTTAGATAGCTTTTCTATCGATCCGATAAAAAAATATTCCTAACTCATTTCGCGATATTTTGTCTCTTTAATGAATGTCAAAAGCGAAACCGGTTTATTAGTAAGGGTTTTTAGAGCGAGTCGATTCATAGAGAAAGAGAGACTTTTGTGGCCGTCAGTTTTTCAAGCAGATAGATAAAGAATATTCGTTCATTACTCACCAGCTGTAGCAGAGTGAATGGAAATAAAGAAGAAGAATACAAAGAACAAAGGGTTGAAGTATTTGACGAATGTACTTTGCACGTACTTTCCGTCGTCCGTTCCGTGATATGTCGCGGGTGAAAGCACAGCGAACGGAGGAGAGAGAGAGAGAGAGAGAGAGAGAGAGAGAGAGAGAGAGAGAGAGAGAAGAAATATCGGGGGTGAACGGAGACGGCACGACACCAACGACCTCTATTCACGCGGCTCGCAAAACATAGCGAAACTCGCGCAAGCGTCAGCTTTCCTCGAGCTTGCGCTTCCGACGACGGAAGCCCAGCGACCGTGTCTATTTTATTCTCTTTCTCTCTCTCTCTCTCCTCTCTTCTACCTTCTTTTCTCTTTCCATCTCGCAATATCGAGCTGACCATGTAGCTTTTCTTCAATACCGCAAGAGGGCTTTCACATCGAGTGCTTTCTGCGCTTAACTCGCTTCCTCTTTTTTTTTTCGATTTCTTCTGCGATTCTTTTCCGTATCTTTGAATGAAAAAAGCTCGATCTTCCTCTCTGTGTCTGATACAACGACGATACTAAAGGATGCGCATATTTAGCACAATAGTTATGAAATTTTTTCGAGTAGCAAATTTGCCAAAAATCACTCGCGTCTTCTTAGAAGATATTCTAAAACGTGTACATACCGTACTTATGTAAAATGAAAATATAGACACATTCGATGCATTAATAGTTGTGAAGGAAAAGAAAACTGATACCGAATGCAAACATTTCTTCTAAGTATTATTATCTAAAATATATCTTTAGTTTTTCCAAGTCAATGAATTACTATAGTTTACTAACCACGTGCTCGATGCAGCCAATCGAAAATAGAACCACACTGTCATTGCAAAGTCATCGCTCGTTGCTTCGCTCGGTGTTTTTAGTAGCTCATTATCGAAATCATTTTCTGATAAGTCTCAAATTTGGCTGTCCGATCGAACGAGTGCATTCATTTACGGATCAATTTATAGGAAAACTCATTGAAGCATTCAATTCCATTCGGTTGCAATATTCGCTAGGAACGCGAGAATGGATCACGATTCCGATTCATCCGAGGTCAGTAGATAATCTCCTTCCCCCCCCCCCCCCTCTTTCTCTCTCTCTCTCCTTCGATGTATATAGGCGCATGCATGTACGTACGTATACAAGGTGACACGCTACGCAAAGAGAAATCCGTAACTCCTGTAAATTCTAAATAGCTTAACGTAAATAAAGCGTATAATTAAAATCGCGTTTAATTAAAATCGAACGTTCCGTATTGACGTTCTCATGGAGATTTCCTATTTCGTTTGATAAATCTCGAGTCGCGAGGATAGCTAGCTAAAGAGAATGCTTCCGATAATTCCATCCCTTATTCTTTTGATATCTGATTTTATCGATTATCCGATCGGGCTTCGTTAAATTACTTGAGCACACACACAGTTCGAATGATTCGATTGAATCAGGTTGAATTGAGCGCTGATATTGTTTAAATCGAATCAAGTTTCGGATATAGATAAATTACATTAATACAGCGATAAATTTAGAATTCTCTGATACTTTGGTTAGTCGTCGTTGGTAAAATAAAAAAGAAAAGGGACTCCTCTCGCCTAACGTCCTCCCGCTTTACGGTATATCGACCCATAATGGTCATACCTAGAACGCGCTTACGCTACGCTATGTTTTGTCTAAACCGAGGCTTTGTGAAATGCCTCATTAATCATCGAACGGACGAGCAATTATTGAATGAATATACATAACAGCGGTCTCATACATCCCGCGACAGGTCATTATATTATAGGGCTCGTTCTATATACCTATGTATACTTAATGAGTATTCATATACTTAAGCGCCTATGTACCTATTAAGACGTAACAAGAAAATATCGACCGATCTTAGAACGAGTTAAACTTTGACCATTAATTTCCCGTTTCACTCCGTTCGCTTCTCAAAAGGATCCCTTGATATCGACATTCTTTCACTCTCGAGAAGTCATTTTGTTGCGATGCAACTATTCATCGAATTGAATTTTATAAGGTCTACCGCCAAATAAAACGTCACTTTTCTATGATATTTTGCTCTCGATAGCGGAGAGATTGGATAGGACGGGGATTCGACGTGGCCCCGGGTTACAGGATCGATAAACGTGCCGTCGCGTAGACGTGATGAACGATCGGCAATGTGATTCGTTTTTACTAAACTTGATAAATCTACAAAATTGCATTCGCGCGTACTCCATTCGTCGTCCGATGGGATATATTTTATATGGCGATACTCAAGATAATTTCTTCAATCTGAAAATGGACGGTATCGTCAAAACTCGGTTGGCATTTCGATCGTTCGTTTGTCTCCTAAAACCGAACGAATATCGACGAAGCGAGAGAAATATCGAAGGATTTGTTGCTCGAAAGATCAACGATTAGTGGTAGTAAACTTGGAATCCAAAAGCATGACGCACGCGGCCAGAAATAATACGCGGCGAACGAAAATAATTCGTAGTAGCGATTTCCGTGTCCGCCTGCGAGTTACGATGAATCTTCCGAAATTTCTGTGACGGCCCTCTTTGACGTATCGTCGATATTATTTTAAGGAAGGGAACTCGACTCTTCATAGATGGACATTTTCGAATGGGAACAATATCGCGAGTTACGAACGGCAATTCGTTCGTTGCGACAACGAAATCGAGCCACGCATCTGTTCGCTCTCGAAACGAAAAAGAAAAGAATATCGATGATGCCTTTGTACGCGCCCACGTATTTCATTTTTTATCTTTCATCTTTCACTTTTCATTTTTCCAAGGCTCCGGCTAGCCGAGCCGGATATTTTAGTCGATTTACGGAAAAGCCAGTCCTCTCGCGTAAATCGTTCGCCGACGCGTCACAAATTTATCCTCGCATCTACGCTTTCCGCGCAATGACTCGTCCGAGCACGAAATTTATGAGGGCCCATGAATGAATTATGCCGAATTTCGTGCGACCATTGAAACGTCCGATCGTGCGCACACACACACACACACACACACACACACAGAGAGAGAGAGAGAGAGAGAGAGAATTTCCATATCTGTGCACGTTAGCTATCTACGACGTAGCTTCTACGACGCCGGCCGAAGGATATATCAGGAAATGGGAAATGATAGTTCGAATCTTGTTTCACCGGCGAAAGATAATTCTTCGATATTAGCGAGAAAAAATTATTAGATCGAATAGCTTTATTATACGTCTTTATATAAGGTCGCAGGGACGTTAAGTATCTCGCGACGATTGTCCTTAGAAACAGAAGCAACTAACTGTGTCGAGTCGTTCACCCAAAAGTCGACAACTTTTTTTTAATCGTGACCTTGACGAGGCGCCACGTATCGCCCTTGTCCCCAACCGAAGATAGTCGTTTATCTTTATTTATTTATACTACCTCACTTGAAACGTCGCGACGAGCCGCGGAATGTTCGCTTCTCACTTTTCCAATGGTCGCATTCTCGGCACACTCGAAATATTAATATATTTCATATTATCTTTAATTGGTGCAATTCAACGCGCACCGAGTACCCGCATATCTCTGTGTACATTTGTATTGAAAAATAAAATAAGGAATGGTTATTCATCTCCTCGTCGTCACTTGAAACTGTTTCTCGATATATAGCGGTAACTGCGTCGTTCCACTTGGGGACGGTTCTTTAATTTTATGAGCGAAGTTCGGTACAATTACGTCATTCCATCGACGCAAATTCCCTTTAATTAATTACTCCGACATTCCGTGTTTACGTGCCAACGGAGCTAAAGAAAAGATTCCTCCTCTCGCCAATGTAAAATCGACTTTATTCGATTCAACCTTTTCTCCGTTTTAACAAGTATTCATTTGTGTTTAACGATCATCGCTGAGATTTATCTTAATAAATATTGCATGCTCTATGCAAACACCTGCTGCTTCATGGAGGTAGGGTAGACTTAGCCTAGGACGCCGCTAAAGGAGCATGGGGCGAGGTGGAGAGAGGGCACGACCGAATCCACCATCGTACCGCACAGTGTTTTGAACGAAGTAGCACTCGGGAATTATTTATAGTTAGCACGTGGCCGACCTCTGATCTCGTGCGTTGCGTTAGGTTAGCTTCGACTCGTTTCACAGGGATTTCGTTTTATTGCATTCTTCGGGATGAGAGCTTTTTTCGTGCACGCGCTGACAAGGCGAACGAAAGAACGCACAAGGGCCATTTACCTCTCGAAGGACTCTGAACTCGAATCGTCGTCGTCGTCTTAAAACGGAGACGGCCGACGTATGATATACACCCTCTCTTCCATCTTACATTATTTTCCTATAATTTACTAATTGTCGATATTGAAAATATGCCTGTGCCTTCTATTTGGAAAATGCCAATCAATTGAGAAACGTCGATGAAATATATATGTTAAGGAATTTAACCGAATCGATGGAGATCGGTTTATCGAAAAATCTTCATCTTATAATGAAGCATAAACAGCGGATAAATTTAGATACTCCGATCGTACATACTTACAAGTTTATAACGACGACTCACACTCGTACACATCCCAAGAATTTGCATTTACTATTATAGTGAGAAAGCATCATCGCACCGTCACGGTCTCTGACGTAGCCGTTCATTGATGCCGGGACGCGACGTAAAACAGATATCTAATTTCGTGTTTCCGGCCGGGCATTCGCGCTTTGAGAAAATTCAAAGGCAATTTATAAATCACAAACCGACTCCTTTCGACTGTCTTTTTATAACGGGCACGATCCGCACTTTCTACGCAGGACTCTCAACATTCTTATAATTAACGGACATTGATTTAATTTGCAACGCAAATTATAATTAATTTCGTAAAGCTTGATATTAGACAACCGACACGTTTATATTACAATTTGACCAATTTATAGGATTGTCATTTCTGAAGGTCCTCATAGATACAGGTATGTAGGTGTAATTGATACCAAATCGTATCGATAATCGCATCGATATCGGTTGTGGCGGTACAAATGCCGATCTATGTAAATCTATCTCGACCGCGCTCGATATTTGGTAAAGTAATTTTACTCGCGCCGTGACTCATCGATTTAGATCGTAACAGAGAATTTTCGAAGAAAAGTCATAGAATGCTGATTCTTTCTTTTCGTTTCACATCTCTATGAATAATTTGCGATTTTAGAGAGCTTCACGTGACAAAAGCGTGCTCTTTGAAGAAATTTCTTCGAGCTAGCATCAGCGCTGCCAAGTAACATTAAAGTAGCTAGATATATCACAATTATTCGTACTTACGTTAGAAACCCGAGGTAGATTCGTAGTGCCATTTTGATATCTTGGATTAAGTTTTAGCCGGGATTAATTTATTACTCTACGAAGTAACGATCTAAACTCCCGCAGTTTTGTGTCGCAGTGTGATAGATATATATATATATATATATATATATATATATCACACACACAGAGAGAGAGAGAGAGAGAAATCATATAAGCGATCGTCGACGCGGGCGACCGAGATGGGCTCCTCGATAATTTAAGAAAAAAAAAACCAACTGCCTTATTTTATACGTGAGACATTAATTTCCTATGCACATATGTACATATGTATATAGGTGTGAATTTTCATTATGACCAAATTATCCTGAAATGCCGGTCTCATTCATTCGTATTTATGTGATATTATTTCCTCGTCTACGGACAATTTGATAGAAATCGAAGAAAAAAAAGCCGACCGAAAGACCAAATGCGTGATCAAAGTCGAATCGCTCGGGGAAAAAAGTATAATTATCTCGACGGCGATGAAGCGAGGTGAGAGGCGATGAAGAAAGAAATGGTTCGTATTCTCCGAGCAAAATTCGGATTCCTCGGTCGTCAAAACAAACATTTAGTTCGTCCTCGAGGGGCGAGCAAAAAACAAAAATAATTCGAGACGGAGAGAAGATGAATGAAATCCATCGAATTCACGTTCTGTTCCTCTGAATAGAGAAAACATTCGCTTCCGGAGATAGAGAATCGGCTGGCAGCCAATCAAAAAGCGAGGATTCATACGGAATTGGCTCGAATAAGCAGAAAATATTTCGGCTCGTCGCGCGTCCGTGGTCTACCTTCGGTGGGAGATTTTTGACGTCGCCTCCTTCTTATAAAAAGACGCACGACGTCGCGACGGCACATTCATAAGAGAAACGCCGGCCGGCTTACGTACTCATATACAATCATCAAGTATCTAAGAAATACGCGAAACGTTAGCGGCAAAGTGTTTCCGAACGTACGAATATCGCGAAAGAACCTTCTCTCCCAGACAACTTGATAATCTATTATTCCGTTATCATTACAAATCAGTATTAATATATCGTTTCTTCGTACGATTACCTACGGCTTTAATCATGTCTTCGGTAATGTTCGTGAGTATCGCTCTTGTTTACTTTCTCACGTTAAAACAATTCATATACACGGAATGTGAATGGATATCGATCTGACTTATAATATTTGATGTATAATCTAATACGTTAACCCTAGATCTCACTCTAATATAGTTCGTCATAGGAAATTTATCTTTACAGAGAGAGAGAGAGAGAGAGAGAGAGAGAGAGAGAGAGAGAGAGAGAGAGAGGGAGGGAGAGAGAGAGAGAGAAAGAGGACATTTTTCTATTAATTCGTCTATAGAAAGAATTGTTGTCGCAAACGTTGCAACGTTTTGCCATCCTTCGATCGTAAAAAATACAAACGCAAAAAATCTCGTGCGAGTATCACGTGCCGTTCGTACGAATCCATATAGCAGTCAGGATAGATTCGAAAATTTGTCAAAATGCCATCGAGATGTCTTTTATGGTCACGGTCAATTCGCGGACCGTTCTTCGAAGAAGATTGGACTTTTTCCAACATTCCATACTGATTAGGCTCGCTTACGTTGGATGACATTGCCACACAATGCTTTTTCTCATTTACATTTTATTCTTTTCGTTTCTATTATAAGTGATTCCGTTGAAATATGGAAAAGCAAATTTCAAATCTTTCGAGAAATCATGAAAAAACAATTGTTGTTATCTATGTTAATACGATAAAAAAACGATTCTGTTATTTGTAAGATAGAAAGTTACGTACTATCGTGATACAGTTCATCGAAGCCGTTTTTATGCTTAGAAGCCCCCTAAGTATCGTCCAACGACATAGATACTACTTATTATTTTGTCCCTTCTATTGCGTTCAGTCACGTTTGACCATTGTTATCGTCGACCGCTTGTAACGATATTCTCATCCATTTCGCGCTTAACGATTAACAAATCGATTAATGATATTCGTATTTTCATTGTTAACCAAAGTTTCGATCAAGGAAAATTCTCCGAATTAATTTTCATTTCTTTCTCTCTCTCTCTCTCTCTCTCTCTCTCTCTCTCTCTCTCTCTCTTTGCAATCGGGCTTTAGGAATCCTTGGGGGCCAAAGTAGCCATGTTCGACCAATACGCAAACAAGCACAAAGACGCACAGAAGAAAAATCCATTTACGTCCGGCTTGAATATCGAAAAGCCAAAATTCTCGAAAGAGGAATATGGCAGGTACGTAATACGTACGAATTAGCGCGTGAGAATTATTTAAGTGATATACGATAAAATTTCGCTATAAAATCAGTTTTATTCGAAAATATTCGTCCAAATTCATTTCAGACCAGCCGCGGGATCTCTTTCCGACATACGCGGTCGCAAAGCTAACGCGCATATTTTACGAGAAATTTTGGAGCTATGCAATATCATTTATCAAAATGGTACGCCATGTAGCGACCAACCAGATATCACCGGCATCACGTTCGGCGATCTCTTCAACATTTACACTCACATAAGCGACAAATGCGTGGGTCTTCTTTTAAGAGCCAGAAAACAGGGTCTGATTAAATTCGAGGGAGAATGCCTTTTCCAGGTAAATAAGTAAATATAAAGTATGATTAAAATATGACTTTAATAGATGAGAGAATCAATAAGAAATATTTCTCATGTTTTATATTCTCGTATGTATATCGTTTCTAGAGAAGGGACGACGACGTGCCAATATTCCTAGTGAAACCAATCGTCGAGATACGCGAGGACTTCAACAGGCGGCTTCAAGAAATTGCCAAAGATATACCGATCAGTTAATGTACGGTCACCACCCTTTACGAATTTCTACGCGGTGCCTTAAATCGATGCCTTCCATCGATTCCCTATCGGAGAATCTACTATTCTATCGTGCCGTTGTATTTATTGTATCTGTAACATTATTCAGTACGTAACAGAATGTGAATGACACCAGTATGAGAGATGTGCGTGAGTGCGATTCGATGTAAATATTTTGTGGTAAACTCGATTCGTTTAATGTGATATTACACGCCTAAAGAAATTATTAGAAATAAATGAATAAATTTATATTAAATCTCTGGGTACGTATTTCTCTCCCGTGAAAAGAGAAACGAGAACGAGATAGATAGACGGAGTGAGGAGGAAGAGAGAAAAAGAGATGGGGCGAGGGGAATGACCGGAGCCAAAATTTCAAGGTAATCGCATAATTTATAATTGTATATACAATCACTTTACAATGCACAGTGTACTTTGTTACATAGTGTAGCTCCAGTATTTAGGAAAGGTAGCGCCAAAAATGGTCGCGCGTTAACGACGGTATCCAAAGTAAAAAAACTAATTAAGACGTGTGCATTCGTATCCTGTGTAAATTCGTGTGCCCAGCTGCGTATATTTTACACAGGAAAATATCTTGGCGACGTTTATCCGTTTAAGGAGTCGAAGCGCGAACGCGCATCTTGCGAATAATTTTCTTCTCTCTTCGTTCTTTCCTTTCGAGCTTCCATTTATCATCCTTCTCCTTCTCCTCGTTTAGAAATCTAATCATATAATCATCCGAGCAACACCATGATGACCGAGAAAAAGACAGAATCTCTAATTAGATTGGCAGTAAAGTTATTCGTTACGTTAGGTCTTTTCCCTTTGTTTCCACACGGTTGCTCGAATCGCGACCAACGATCGTTCTCGAATTCGTACGAAAAGACGATTAATGATCATATCCAGACGCGCGTTAGAATACACCAGCGATAATCGTTCAATTGTCACTTTCTTCTGTCGCAATATATATATATATATACATACATATGTATATACATACATATGTATATACATACATATCTATATACATACATATGTATATACATACATATGTATATACATACATATATACATATATATATTTCTTTTTTCACGTTCAATCGCCCCCATTCGTTGTTATTCGTTCGTTCGCAGCGACTCGTTATTGGACCATACGAAACATTTAATTCGATATGTCAACGATGAAATGCATGGGAAAGGATATGTGTACGTACTGTATGTAAACGAAGATATACATTGTATACATATGTATGTAAATACTTGCGTATCTCAAAAGAGGGATATGTTTTGGAATTGCTTGATAATTCGTACCTTACGTTGACGAGAAGTAATATTTTATTCTTCTCAGGCGATAACGATAAACAGGTAATAAGGGTATGATATCGCGTGCCTTAATTATCAGATTAGTATCGTTTTATTCTTCGCGCGTAACCGTTGACTTCGTCGAGATCACGTTTAATGACGATTCGACGTACTAGAATCATCGTATCTAGAATCGTTCTTCGCAAATCCAAAGCTTTTTAACCTTTTTCAAGCTTTTTATTGGCATTAGGCGTTATCCGTTAAAGTTTCATCGTTGAACGATTATAGACAATATTTTATTACTTTTCGTTCGAAGATATTATCTCTTATAGAGCGATCTTCTATATAACAATTATTAATATTTAAATTATAATCAATCGCATTCTTAAATGGTAAAAAACAGTAAACGTCGATTAACAATAGATTTCATGTAAGCCCGTAAAATCGGGCACGCGCTTACGTATTTTCGCAGAAATGAAAAATTCGATGGATAGGACGTTAAAAGATGTACAACGCATGTACAACGAAAATAGAGTATCGAACCTTATTGATATAGAGTTTGAACTTAGGCGTTCGTGCACCGTCAACGAAGTGCGACGCGCGAGATAAAATTCGTATATTTCCAGAGAGGGAACGAGCCAGATCGCTAACAATCGAAAATGTGTGCGTTCAGCCGCGCTTACGTATTTTCTAATCGATAGAAAGTAACGACGATTAACAATTATCTTAGGCGTTGTTATTAAGACGTTTTCGTCCCGGTACGGAAGAACACATCGCATCGGCTTGACGCATAAATTAAAACGGCGCGTGCGCATGTAAAGGCTAATTCGTGAAATGTTACGATTATTAAGTCGTTACATTCGTTTAGTTCCAGTATTCTGTACATCTCTAAACGTTCATTGCTTTGTAATCGATAAATCAACGATCCGAATACGTATATATTGGTTATTTACAGAACTAGCGTACGCACATACGACATGGTATATCTCCATCTATCAATCGCACGCACACGCTCACGCACACACATATCTTCGCTCGGATCGTTGGATTAACACACGCAAGCGGGGTTTTTCTTGGGATCACCATTTTCGTCGTAGTACATTTGCTAATGCATAGGCGCGCGCATTCACTTACCACGTGTGTTATCCACCGCAACATGGAATGTACTCGGTATATATATATATATATAATAGATGTGTGTGTGTGTGTGTGTGTGGTACGTAAAGTATATATATACATATACATATATATATATATATATATATATATATATATATATGTATATATTTATAATACATCTATTCTTTCTGCGCATTTTGTAAAAAGCCTCACCTACCAAAAACAACAGCGTGTACGTTACATCGTGTGCTTGACCGTGTAAGTGTGTGTCAGCGTTTGTACGTGTTTATAAGGAATCTATGCTCCTTTCATATTTGTTTCCGCGTACATATATGGCTATGGGCATAAATTAACGGCTCCATTAAAGTACATTCGTCTATTTTTTGGAAATCCATATTCATTAAATCTCTCTATCAAACACTCAAACGTAACACCAAATTAGCGCCTCTCTCTCTCTCTCTCTCTCTCTCTCTCTCTGTCTCTAAGATCTCTTTCGTCCCGATATTTATTCAGTCTTGGCAATGTTAAGTGTTGTATGTTATTATCTTGCTCTTTAAGTGCATTAGCATAGCTTATCGTAAATATTTAAATACGAGTATCTCGGTCGAAGGCTTATTTCGCCCATTCTTACTTTCTGCTCGTTTTATGCGCGTGATGCGCGTGACGCGCTTTTATTCTTCCTCGAATAATTTCGCGCGCGAGTTACGTACATACATATACATATATTATATATAATATAATACTATGCATATAATTATCGTATCAGCTTAAAAATATATTATTGTCTTTCGATGAAAACGCAGCACTTTTGGCGCGCTTGCACTTTTCTTCTGCCTCTCTCTCTCTCTCTCTCTCTCGCGTGCGTGGGCGAAAAAGAGACACACGACAACGACGACCGTTCGAAGCAAAAAATATTACAACGGATCGAGTATGGCAATCGCGAGACGTACGAAGAGCTAGCTTCCTCGCGATGTAGAACTTTGGCAGGAATCGTGATCGTTCGGAGCGAACGGTAATAGAATTGGAGAAAGTCTCAGGGGCTTCGCCCGATCGAGAATATCGAGAAGCCGGAAGGAAGAAAGAAAGATCTGTTCGACGATTCGATCCGTTCGTCGAATCTCTCTCGAGCTTTGTTCCTCTTCCTCGTCTATACACGTTCGCTCGGGCTTATGGAAAAAAAGCCCGAGCTTAATCCGGACGGAACCGGACGACGAACACGGAGGAAGGGGAGAAGAGAGACTGTGAATCGGACGAATCGTCGGATCGTCTCCGCGATTCGTTATCATCATACGTCGTTGTCGTGACAAAAGTCGATCTTCCGTCTGATCAATTGCAATCGACGCTTGTCGACTATAAAGTCCGTGACGCAGCCCTTGATACCTCGATGTCCCGGTTTACCACCAACGAATAGTTTACCGTTGGTCGTCAGTAACGTTCCGGTCTCCATCGGCATCTTCACCGGTGCAAACTCGTCGATTTGTATCGTCGAGGCGCGCCTTCTTCTACTCGCTCTTATGTGATGGAAAACACCGTCGTCGACTCTTTCCTAGAACGAAGGAAGTAAAAAACGTTTATTACGATTGTATCCGGGCAATGTCGATCGTGGCCGAACATACGTACATATATACCCTCGTTCTCGATACTTACCCTACTTTTCACGCTTATCTGTTCCGTCTTACTCTTGTAAAAAAGAACGACGTATCCTCCGCGCAAAGAAAGTATAAGATGTTCGAGTTTTCCCCTTCCGATCCAAGCGATCAGACCCTCCGAATGAATCGTTCTCAGTCGTAACTCAAACTTGTTCGATTGTTGTCCCTTGCGTCTAAAATCATTCGACACGTATTACTTTATCTGGTATTTACCTATATAAGATTACGACACAATTGACGATTCAAGCTGTGATACATAATTAATAGATATATTTATGTATTAAGCAAGGAGCAAGGACGAAGGTGGCTGCGATTAAAAAGCGCGAAGAAAGAATTTCTCACTGTGAGACGTATTACACATGTAAAGAAACAGGAGATGGATCGTTGCTCTCGATCGAACGTGCGTGTTCTCTTGTAGGCGGTCTAGAAGGAATAAGCATTCTCTAACACACATACGCGTACACATTTGTGACAGCAATCAGAAACTTACTCCGTATAATCGTAACTGTCGTACTCGTACTCTCCGTCCTCCTCCAAGTCGTAATCGGAATAGGACTCCTCGAAATATTCGCCGAGGGTGGTGTTAGTTGTGTTAGTACTAGTTGGAGTGTTACATAATCAAAATATTAGTGATTTCGCTTAAACGGGTTTGTTAAAGGGAACTACGCGTTTCTATGGTTGTTAGGACTTTGGTGATCTCTCTCTCTCTCTCTCTCTCTCTCTCTCTCTCCCTCCCTCTCTCTCTCTCCCTCTCTCTCTCTCTCTCCCTCTCACTGTCTGTCTGTCTCGACCGCACGCTCGCTCGACCGCTCTCTCTTAAATCTGTCTAGCTGTTTCCATCGAAATCGATTTTTAAAGGCAAAGGAGAGATTTGGATTTCGATCGATGTACGTACCTTCTACCGTAACGATGCTTAAATTGCAAAAAGTTGTCGCCGTCGAATCGTACCGGTCTCTCGGAAATTTCTGTGCCAGAAACGTCGTATCCCATAACTGAAACGAGTAAGATTTTTAACGATCCTTAAGAAATCTCTCGAATTTTGTCTGGCGAGAAACGGTTTAAACTTACAAAACTCGCAGTGCAACCCGTTGTAACCGGTGGCACACTTGCAGAGATAACTGTTCAAGAGTGGAAGGCAAACGCCACCGTTGTGACAAGGATTCTCGTTGCTCGGACAAGGTAACCCGTCGTAAATCTCGGTATTGTGTTGCGTCACGTTTACGGCAAGATTTTGATAAGTCTTGCCGTTAACCATTAGCCTTTGAACGGCTCCGGTTAATCCGGTCCAAGCTCCCGCTAAACGGTGTACCTCTCTCCAATGTCTGAAAGGGCATGATCATCGGTGATAACGCCAACGATCGTAAGATATCGAGACAGCGAATAGAATAAATACTTACTTGACGCCACCGACGTACAAAGGCATCTCCAGGTTCAACTCCGTCAGAGGACTCCCGGAGAGTCCTCTTGCCACCGTACCGTCGTCCAATTGAAGAACGCCCTCCCTTCCGAGTCTGCTTATCCTAACGCAATGCCAACTGTCCAGAGTAACGATATCCGGGGACGTGATATTGGCGATACCGCTTCCGAGATTGAACCTGAACTCCAATCTACCGTGGACCAAGTTCAAACTGATGAAATCGCCTCTTCCGTTGTTCAACTGGCCGTTGTATAACAAGAGACCGTCGTTGACGCGAGCGAGGAACCATAGTTCGATGGAAAAGGCTTTGGCGACTCCTTCGAGGCATGGCAATTCGAGAAAACCGTCGCCGGACATTTCTGGTATTAACAGTTCCGTTAATTCCGCGTCCACTATGAAATGAATCGCGATTTTTATAACTATCCCTTTTACAACTGGAAACCGTCGATAAGAAAATATTCGTTCGGAGAAGGAGAAATATTTGTTTTTTTGTTTTTGGCTACTCACGAATTTCGCAATGAACGCCGGTCCTACCGGGTGGGCACTTGCATACGTATCCACCCTGGGGCAGTATGTCGCAAGTCGCACCATGTTGGCAGGGCTCGTCGATGCAAGGATCCAATGATTCCTCGCAATTTCGCCCGGTGAATTGGGGTGGACAAATGCACTTGTAATCCGGCGGCTCGTACTTTTCGACGCTCGCATAATTTCCACGCTCGAAGCTCCCCTCGTAATCGAGATCGTAGTCGTAATCGCACTTAGTACCAACGCAACGTTTTTTCGAATTCTTCTTCGATCTTGGCTGATCGATCGAGGCGCAATGCGAGCCCTTACACCTGACGATGTTTAAGCCGTTCTTCCGAGCTTTCTTATTAATCCTATTCTTACCCCTCTTTTGCAATCTTCGACATTCGCGACCATTGCAGAGATCCTCCTCGTAGATCGGCTGGCAAGTCGCTCCATTCTCACAGGGAAGATTGGCGCAAGCGTTGTCACCGCATTCCTTAACGCGATATGTCTCTAAAACGTCCTTATCTTGTCCAACGTGCAGGTCCACGAATATACGATTGATCTTTAACTTCCGTATGCATCCGAGGAAACCGTGATTGGTGCCGATATTGTCGTAGACTCTGTCAAAGATTACAAACAAATGTCAATATTTTTCCATTAACATTGCTAATCTCTATATAATTTCGTGTCTCACTTTGAATAATTGCTGGGCATATTCCCAACGTAGGTATCCTGATTCAGATCCAAGGATTTAAGGACCCCCTGGCTCTGCCCGACGATATCCTCGCCATCGTTGAATATCAGTACTCCGTCTTTGTGATACCTTTTTGCTGCCACCCTATGGAAGGTCTTCATGGTGACTTTTTCCGGCGAAGTGAGGATAACCGGACCATTGCCAAGATTGTATCTAAACTGTACGTGTCTGAAAAATTGCCACGACCAACGTAAATATAATATAATATAGCCTACGTGGATGATAATAGCCGTGTGTATATATATATATATATATATATATATATATATGTGTATATATATATATATATATATATATGTGTATATATATATATATATATATATATATATATATATATATATATATATACACACATATATATATCGAACGAGGAGAGAATCTTACCCGTCGACGATAGCGAGAGAAACGAAATCGCCGGTCCCGTCGCTCTTCTGCTGATTGTAAAGTATGATTCCGTTGTCGGCGTAGGTCTTTAATTCGACCTCGATGCTGAACTTATGATAGGCCTTTAGTCTGCTCATTCTGACGTAGCTCTTACCGTCGAAGGAAGGTACCTCGTAATCTCTCTTGTTTATCTCTTCGTCGCAGAGCAGTCCCGTGTAATTCGGCCGACAGATGCAGACGAATGTTGCGCTCGGCAGGTCGATGCACGTTGATGTCATGTGGCAAGGATAGGAGAGACAGGCACGAAATTCCTCCGTCGGTGTTACTGGCACGTAATTGGCTGCGATGAAAATTGAGACGCGATTGTTGTTGCTTGCCGTCGGTATTTCGGAAGCAATTACGTACGAATCAAACGCACTTTCGAGTACGAGGATGTACTCGGGAATATATACGTGATATATATTAGATTACGCGTACATTATGTAGGTATTGCATGTATCATCTTGTAAATTGAATCTATTAACGTAATACGAGGAAAATAGTTGAACACCTACTTAGGTGTGTGTGTGTGTGTGTGTGTACGAATGACGAAATTATTTGATTGCACTCGAGATCCCGATAATACGATGATACGGTAATATTTAGTAAATTTTTCTACTTTCCAAGGACGAAATGATCTGCCAAATTTTTTTCTCGTTAAACATTTCTTACCGAAACACTCTTGTCTATCACTGGTTTCCGCGTAACCCTCGGAACAGATGCAACCTCCGTTGGAACATTCGCTATTGGGAATCGTACAATCCTTATCGTCGGTGCAGAGATCACCGAGAAGCGCCGTGACGACCCTAATCGTAGCAGGTGTCGGCCGATATGCCGCAGCGATTCCTGAAAAATCGATTAATGATTAACCATCGAATTAACTTGACGACTTTGAACGAACTAATCATCGTGTTTACAATTCCCACGTGTTTAAAATTCCAATTTATTAAAGTAATGGAATTAGCGTTAAATTATTGTATTTGTAAATTTTTTGTTGCTTTTGTTTTTTTTGTTGCTTTTCTATACAAAACAACACATGATACCTACATATACAGATACGTGATAGTTAGGAACTCTTATTTTATCGTTACGTACCGTGCTTAAGGTTATCTCTGTCGATGGTGATGGTTTCTTGATGAGCTCGATGAGTGTAATAGTATCGTGGATCTGGTTCTGGGACCAAAAGGTGCCTGGTAGATTTAGATAATGGCGAAATAGCGGCTGCCGGTTGGGTGTATTGCACGGCTGTGTATCTCTTAACGGGGAAGTCCGTGTTCACGAGAGGATCGTCTGAAAGTTGAAATAACATTCGCTTTGCTTACTCAGAGAAGTCGATCCTTTTTCGAAAGAATGTATCTTCTTATCGTCACATGTACGTATTATTATTTCGTCTAAGGACGAAGCGACGCGACGTTTTAGTTCTATCCTTTTAATCATATCTAGTTATCTATTTTTAATCCTTTTGGTGCGATCTCATTAAAAACCGCACCAATGTCGAGGACGTTAATTACACCGATGTTAATTAGATATAAAAGAATCTTTGATGGGATTTGTTTGCGATTATATAAATTAATTACCAATATGGAAAACGATGGGTTTGCGGTTAGAATAAATATATATTTGGCCCAATTAATCCGTGACTGAAAGCAATCTCATTAAAAGGGATCGTTTGTGGGTCATATTTACATCGTCATTTTTACAGGATCAATAATGCGAACGATCGATTCTTCAAACACGCGTTTGATCTCGATTAATCGTTGTTAATCGACGCTACGCACCATTGACGTTTTAATAAAATTATTAAAACATTCAAATTTTCAATGATCGATTTTCATCTACCTTCAGCGCATCTGCGTTCTCGCCTCGGTTTAGGAGACGTAGAGAGAGAGAGAGAGAGAGAGAAAGGAACGCGTGACTCTAGCAAACGTGCCTTGATGCATAGCAATTTCTGTAAATAATGACAATCCAAAAGCTAATCTTATCGACTCATTGGACTCGTAGACCATGAGTCAAGCCGCGAGTAACAAAAGTTTTAACGGTGGAGTGGTGGCTTGATGGGATTTTAATTACTTTCCAATTGCAACGTTGTTTCCTATTATTTCTCTTCGACGATTTTCGTGATTTCTTTTTTCTTCTTTGTATTATTTTTTTGCGTCCACTTTTCTATCTCCGTCGGTATCTTTCTCTTTCTCTTCTATCGTATACGCAGGCGTATCGAAAATGTACGTATAGATAAACGTTTGGTAGAAAGCTTGCAAAGTGGTCTCCGTGTAAACGATTTTGGTTAATTTAAGGAAAAATACGAGGTTCCGCCTTTTCTTTGCTTCGTTCTTTGCTTCGATTCTTTTTCGAAAGCATCCGCTTTCGAAATTGATCTTGCTCGTGTATATTCCACGTATTCAACCTAGGGTAGGATGCTTTGCCCCTCCGAGGTTAAAAAGAAATAAGATAACTAACGAATCATTGCGGTCCTCTTCTATTACCAAATACGAATTTATCAGAGAATCGAAAATGCATTGTTATCGATCGAATGCATTATTAGCTATCAAACGGTGTTTCATTCGAAGGATCCTTGTAATATCTGCATTTATTTTTATTTTTCTCTGTAGCTTTTTTTTTTATTATGCATTCGAAGGACACGAGAATACGATCAATGGAGTTTGCAAGATCTCTCTCTCTCTCTCTTTTATTTTTTTATGCTTTTTTACTTTTCTACTTTTACATGACATTTTATTTCCCGGAGTTTGCAAGACGATCGTGTATCCTCGCGTACCGAGCTTATTTAATTGCGACGAAAGATGAGAGAAAGAGAGAAAAGCATCCAAATAAATCTAAATTTCCTTACAATCAATTTTTCATTGTCTCTAATATTTCTCCAAAATTAATAGAAACATATTTGTATTGATACTTACGTACGAAGGAAGAAAAAAGATTTGAAGTCTGTTATAGAAATTGACAAAACTATTTCGGCCGCTTGCACGGGAGATGCATCTGTATATTATATTTATCTACAAATGGTTTTCTTTTAAATATTATGCTGGAAAGAAGAAAAAACCGTCCTATGACGAACGTTTACAAACTCTGGACAGAGTGAAATGTAATAAGCATCGGCGTAAGTAAGATGGGAAGGCGAGGAAAGGAAGCGAGAGAGAGAGAGAGAGAGAGAGAGAGAGCCCAGAGTTCCCTCGTTTCCTCACTTTGATCAATTCCCTCGTTACCGTATCCTCGACGGTAACTCGATCGTTATTACTCGCGCGACCATCAAAGGCGTCACGCTTTCAGGATATCCAAGTGATCGTCGGTTGGCTCCTTTCGAGCGACCGGAGATCCACGAGTAGTCCCCCCAGAAATTACAGCATGCATTATTTACAGGAAGCAAAGTGCTATCTCTCACATCGTTCCTTCGACGTTTGTGCATCTCTCTCTCCCTCTCTCGCTCTCTCTCTCTCTCTCTCTCTCTCTCTCTTTCATCATTTCAGTGTCCTATTTTCATCCCTTTCGTATACGTATAGACAAACTCCAGGGATGGGTCCATACCTCTAGTAGGCAAATATAGTCGAAGAGGAATCAAAGAGGGAAAGGAAAAGACGCGAGGCAGGAGGTGAGGTGCACCGTAACGCAACGTAATGTGATTTATGTTCGATTCCCGAGAAGCAAGAAGGAGAGAGAGAGGAGCTCGGCGAAGAAGAACTTTTTAAGGAATTGACTTCCTTCGACGCAAAGTCGAACGGTCGAATCGAATTTCGTGTCGTAGGGAGGACACGTCGGTTGGATGACTGGGCAATCAAAAATAAGGACTACGGAACGGGACGGCGAGTTTAATAGATTTCGACGTTACGTTTTACGAACTTTTCCGTAACGCAGGAAGGAAAGAGGTAATGCAGGTGGAAGAGTCAAAAGGGAAAAACCAACAACGGGAAATGCAGCGTCTTACCGTATTTACCCTCTTCCCGTTTTTTTTCTTTTGCTTTCTTTTTTTCTTTCTTTGGTTTACCATCAACCCAGTTGCTCGTTAAAAGGGACTCCCCGATATCGATCGTGTCACCTTGAACGTAGTCGCCATTACTCTACGATTAATTGCATCGCCTCTTTTTATTCGGCAGAGCTACGTCGATAAGCAGAGAACGATTTCAGTCGGATATTTCGGGAATCGATCGTTGTCCAAAGACGGGACGTTTCTTTTTCTGTGCTTAACAATAAGTTTGGCAGCAGAATAATTTTCCTTTTTTATGAATCCGTTATCGTTCGATACAATAATAACGAACACGTGCAAGGAGAATCTAAAATATGATTTAATCAAATCCGTAGTTGTACTCGATAGCTTGTGTCTATTTGTGAATGAGCTACTAGCTTTCCTATCCGACTTTATATTTTCAAAAGGTAACGTAGTATGCTCGCCGAATCGAGGAACATTGTGCAAAGTCTGAATTGGGTCGATTTCGTGGTTTCAATTTGTCAGAGCCCAACGCTCATATTTGAGTTGGGAAACTAATTACCGACGTAAAATGAGCGTACTCGTGCGCTCGCGTCCTCGTTGACTCGTGTGCGCCCTCACGGATATTCTGCGTGATAAGTTTGATTAATGAAAGCAATAACTGTCAAACGTAATGCACAATAGGCGATACCGGTTCGAGCGTATGCGGGTAGGCGCGTCTTGGAAAACGACTCGACGCGCTTTGCTTCCTTTCCTTCTCGTCGTCCCGCGAGATCGCTCCGATCCGTTGGACCTAAGCGCCTTAAGCGCCAGGGAGGGGGGGGGGTGGACCGAAATCGATCGCCGAGAGGAAGCAAAGTGTGCCGAAAAAAGTGTGGGCTTCGGGTTAAAGAGGTGCAGGGGGTTATAAACATATAAATATATACATATCAGTAAAAAGTTGATGAGTTTATTATCACCTTTGGATACAAAGGAAATAAAGGCTGCCGCAGATTAATTCCTCGTGGTATTCTCTCTCTATCGCGCGTACACGATCGTTTTCTTTTGTTCAAACGTGAAAAAGAAAAAAAAGAGAAAGAAAAAGAAAAAAAAAAGAAATAAACAAAAAAACAACGGTTAGAGCAACTCTACGGAAGCGCGACAGACGCTTCAACGTTGTTCAGCTAACACAACCTTTTCTACTCGTTGGATTTTCTTCTCTTCTATGGATTAACAATATCTTTTATAGACACGTATCCGATTATAATACATAAACATCGAGCGATGAGATGAGTCGTATCGATCGGGCATATATCGTACGATAGCCCGAGCGAATATCAAAGACAACAAGTAGACGTTGAGAAACGCAGTAGTAGCCTAGGTAAACGCAGCTAGGTTTACGCTCCTAACGTGATCTAATTTGAATCCTGACGCGAAATTTTTTCTTCTCCCTTCTTTTTCTTTTCTTTTTGTTTTTCTTTTTCCTCGTCTTTAGCGCTAGTGTCGTCGAAACGTAGAGAGGATTGCTAATATTCAGTAACGTAGAATGTAAAGCGGCCTGTGCGGCGTACGCTCAGTGAACCCACCTCTGCAGTGACCAAAGGCCTGGGTCACCACGTCCGCCTGGTGACGACACGCGTAGAGACGTAGTTCGCACTCGCTGTCGTAGGTCTGTCCGTCGCTACCGCAAA
Source organism: Vespa crabro (assembly GCF_910589235.1). Classification (NCBI taxonomy): domain Eukaryota; kingdom Metazoa; phylum Arthropoda; class Insecta; order Hymenoptera; family Vespidae; genus Vespa; species Vespa crabro. The sequence goes on along the minus strand of NC_060958.1, from coordinate 12,032,881 downwards.
CCGGTACCAACGGTATGTCCGTTGGACATGAGGACGGACAGACGCAGTGTGGACCGCCTATTTCGGAACAATGTCCTCCGGAATAGCACTCCAGTTCCTTGCAAGAGGTTGGTATCGGTGGTATCGTGTCGGCTGGGAACACACCAAAATGGAACGTTAAATCTTCTCGAAGGACCTTTCATTCGAGTATCTTCCAACGATACGCGATACTTTCATCGGTCGAATCTTAAGGGGATCTTAAGCGGTACAGATGGATAGTATCGATTAAGACGAAAACTAATATTTTCTTTTTACTTATCGCCAAGAGTCCCTTTTTATATACCTGAATAACAGCCGGTAGGCGTGAGTATTTTATTGTGATCGGTGCAGATTGTACACTTTTGCCCTTGAATATCGGGCTTACAGACGCAACGTCCGGTCATTTGCTCGCAATCCTCCCGGACGGACCCAAAGAGTGAACAACCGCAGGCTGTGGAGGAATATAAAGAGGAAAGAAAATATATACATACACGTCTGTATACATACATATAGTGTATATATATATATATATATATATATATATATATATATATATATATATATACACATTATATATATATACTAGAAGGGTTTTTATCGACGCGGTCGTAGTCGTAGTCCTAATAACTTATATCAAATGTAAGAGCTTGAACGCGCCCGAAGGATAATCATCCGGTCTTACGTATGCATCCTTGATGTCCCTCGCTGATCTTTGGCAATCCCCAGTAACCTGGCATGCATCTGTCGCACTTGAGACCACCCACTCCTGGTCGACATTCGCACTGTCCGGTTTCCGGATTGCAGGTGTCGGATACGCTACCCAGTCTGTTACAATTGCACGAACTGGGACAACCAGCGCCATCCGGTCCAAGCGCTGCGGTTTTACCGTCCGGACAACAGCCATGCCAAGAATCCGAGCACTTGACCACTTGAATTCCTTGGACTAACACGAAAGTGGCCATTTTATTTTTATTCTTTTCTTCGTACCGATTAAATGGGGTTACATTACCTTTCTTGCAACAACGAGCGAATCGTGGAGTTTGATGACAATAGGTATTGCTAGGACAATCTCTGCGATCGGGTCCGCTTCCGCAGTCGTACTCCTTGCCATCGCTGTCTATCAATGGCGGATCTCCGTTGCAAGGTTTTACCTCCATGCCTGAATGCGTGATAAAAAGTCAAATTATGCTTAAAAGTACAATAGCTTCTTTTATCTTCGAAATTTATCACAAAACTACAAAGATATGTTACAAAGTTAGCACGTATTATTATCGTCAAAGGATGGGAAAAGAATAATAATAGAAGGAAGCATTGTTAATATGCAACTAAGTTGGCCAACCTTGACAAAGATCAAGGGGCCTCAGTCGTAACTCCTGTTGTCGCTGACAGGCCTCCATCTTCATCGCGCAAAGAGACGAGTATGTTCTGAGATCGCTCCCGCAAACCGGGCGCATATTTTCCGGCGATATCGAGGCACAATCGAATCGGCAGCTACATCTTGGAAATTTATCTGGTCCGAGTTCGCACGTGGCCTCGAAATCGCAATGAATGTCCTTGCAAGCCTCTCGTTCTTGAGTACTGGTAACGTCGGCGACCGTGGTGGCTACACGTGTCAGTGCCGGCGTCGACATCGTCGCTGTTTCGAGCGGTTTCAAGAGACAAGGAGAGAAAGAGACGGAGACGGGGAGAAGGGGGAGAGAGAGAAAGAGAGTTTAGAAAGCGGTTAGATTAATAAGAATCAGTGGATTAGCGTTATAACGAATAGCAAAATTAATAGGAGCTTTTATTGAAGCGTTCGCGCAATAATAATCGTAATAATAATACTAAGTAGGTATTAAAATTTAGCCTCTTCGTTTATAATTATTTATAATATGCATTATGGGAGTTGTAAAATTTGGCAAATGGTAGGATCTTAACGTTTAACGCGCATCTGGTACCATTATCGTTTCCATTGAAATACCCTGTATAGGCATGTGGATATTGGGAGAAATTGAAATTGTGCCGAATTCGCGAATAACGTTGATTCATTTGCATGCACGATAACGTACGGTCAAACTTGATCGCTTGATCGAAAGGCGATGAGTCTTTTAAATAAAAAAAAAAAAAAAAAAAAAAAAAAAAAATATATATATATATATATATATATATATATAATACTTTTCACGTAACAATAAAAAAACAGGAAAGGAAATACGTCAGGGCGAATGATCGCGCGTTCGATATGACCGTTTCAATGGATCCTTCAATGTCCTTTTGTCCAATTGAAATCGCAAAACGTCTAGTTCGCGATCGCGACTGTCGAGCGTTATCCATTGTTTCGACGAAGGGTAAGTTATTTTTTCTGCTCCCTTTTTTCCCCTCCCTCCGACACATTGTTCGAATCTTCGATCGGCGAGCGAGTTTTATAGGGAAGAGTTTTCAGAGAAGGGAATTTTTCAACTTACTCAGCGCTGCCACAGCGAATCTTTCACCGCAGTCGCCGTAGAAAATCACGTGCAGGGCCGGCAATTTCGGGTCCCTCCCACAAGCTGCCTTTTGTAATTCACACTCGGATTGGTAAGTCTTGGCGTCGCTACCGCATACAGGCTCTCCGTTACTTTCCGGACAGATCTCCGGGCATACACAGACTCCTGCCATACAGCGGCCCCCGTTTTCGCATTCCACCCTCGCGCAAAGTTCTGCAAAAACCATTTAAATACTCCACTATTCGCTTTTTCGCGGATAAACTCGTCTACGTCGAGTTCGTAGAATCGTGTTCGTGCGATTAACATAATCCAGTGTTAGTTGTTAATCTCGTTCAATAATTTATACGAGAGCTTATAAATTGGAGGTAACAAGAATGACTAACCACAGTCGCCCATATAATGGATGACGATTTCAGTCTGAGATGTGCAGGAAACCTTCTTCAAGGCGCACTCGTTCTCATAGGTCACACCGTCGGATCCGCAAACTTTGTCCGTCGGCTCTTTCCCCTGAGAATTACATTACATTGTGGCGATAATAAATGTTGTTACGTGAAAAGATAAGCAATGGCCCGTTATTAAAAGAATACGGAAGAGTAAAAAAAGTAAAAGGAAAAGAAAGGAAATTATACCGTTCTATTCTCCGACGACGACGACGACGACGACGACGCCTTTTCTTCGGAAAATTCCTAAAGTAAGAAGATAAGAAACCCCTTATACGATATTCGTACTCGGCAGAAACTTTGACTATTTTTATATTTATTTTCTAAACGCGCGTAATAAAAATGTTGTTAATTTGTTTGATAAATATTGCTTTATCAAACCAATTTCCTCTCTCCCTTTCTCTCTCTTTATAACTCGCGCAAGTAGATATGCCGATAAATAAATACCACATACGCCGAGACGATATTCGAAATAATCTATGCTTATCAATAATTTATCCATATTCATTTGGTCCATTCATTAAACAATATTTATGCAATTTTCTCCAAAATACCTCTAATATTTTATAATGATAGAACGCATTCTCTTTTACATTTGAAAGAAATGGCACACGGACTTTTCTTCTATCCTCAATATAAAACGTTGGTATAAAAAATCATTGTAAATACATAAATGTTACTACATGTATAAATGGACGTAGTAGAAATGTCGTTGTCGATAAAAGTCGGGTAAGATCGCATAAGACCGCCGACGGGTATAGCACGACGCGCGTAGCACGAGAGACAGTCGTTGTTCGTCATTGAACGGAGCCGGTCGGCCACCGGAACGAAATAATAATAACAAGGGAAGAAGGAGTCTTCTTGTAATCCTGCATTTTGTTAAAATAAGTATAACATTAGAACACGCAAGTAATAGAAAATATGATTAAAAATTGATTTATTCTTTAAGGTAAATTCAAAAGATAAAATTCTTTAATCTCTGGAAGGTTGAAATCGCGCGAGGAGTAAATAATTCATGCTTCTCCTTTCAACCATAGATTTTTCTTTCGTAACGTCGTCGCGTCATAAGGGAATTCTAAATTCTTTCCCTTCCTTTAACCCTCATTTTCTTCCTTCTTTTCTAGGACACTTTCTTGGAGGAGTAAAAGGACGAGTTCCCTAGCTTTTTCTTCGACGAAGCACACGCGCTACTCCGCCTTTTTAACCCTCCGAACGATTCCTGCGACCACACCCAAAAAATTCAGAATCGCTCGAGGTTTCGTCAGCAAGACGTTTCACGAATCCGAAAGTTACGATAAACCGAATGGAACGTTGAAAAAAAGAAAAAGAAGCGATCATTTCACGTATACATAATCCTTCACACGTTGGGATTCCTTGTTTCGTTATTCGAATAAGACGGTGGCTTTAGATATGTCGTTAGTGGATAATCAATCGAGCGGGCATACAGCAGCGAGTGATTCGATTAATAAAAGAGAAACTCACTCGCATTTACAGCTGCGAGTGAAATCTATCGGCCGACGTTCTCGCTCGCGAAAAATACTTATATGGTCTAACGATTCTTCTCCCTCAGGATATAACAACGAAATGGTTGTTGTTAGATGAAATGAAAAAACGAGAAAAGAAGACAGCGATCAAATATCTCGCTGGTTATCAAAGGCCATCCCGACATGCGTTAAGTCTCGCTCTCGTTAACGTAACAAGAGTAAAATATTCATCCCACGATGAATGACCTATCGAGCGTACACGATATGCATATACATACCTATGTATTTGCGTGCACGATATGAATTTCATTTCTAACACATGTTCGCCTACGGTTCAAGCGTCATTTTTCCCAATTTTTTTGTCAGCGAACGATAAGAGATAAATCGGTTCATTTTTCCATTAATAACGTTCGCCAGTAACGAGGGCTACATAACCTACGAATATCAACGATCGCTTTTTTTTTTCTTTTCTCCTTTTTTTTTCCTTTTTTTTCCTTTTTTCATCCGCCGCTTGATAAATCTTTTCACAAACGCTCTCATATTCGGTGTCATCCGTGTGCGCGCACGCATACGTATAAATTGAAAATCAAAGAAATTCCTATTACGATCTCTAAAGTTTTTCTTAGCTTTTATTACGTGTATTACTTACCGAACTTTCGCATTTCGTCGGGCAAACGCATTTTGCCTCCCCGGCGCTGTCGCTCTCGCATTCCGCATAATGTTCGCATTTTTTATTTTCGCAACCGTCTGCAAACAGAAAATTGGTATCACTTTATAAACATAATGGCACTTTCTAACGCAGGTTAACGACGAATTAACGTAGCGAGAGGATAATCGACGTCCGTGCTTCGACGTATTTTTAAACATCGTGCCCGGAGATACGAACTATCCTTTATCCCGTCTGGAAATATTTTTTCAACTTTTTTGACTTCTTCTTACGGACATTTAACGAAGACACCGGGGTTCGATTGTTCGCGAGTTCGATATAAAAATGACGACCCTCATCGTTTTGAAATATCGTCGCGTAACATACTTGACTAGAATTTTATTTTCTTCTACAAGGAGGTTGTCTCGTGGATGTAATATTGATATCGTTTACGCGAGCTAGTGCTCTCGTTCTTAATTAAAAGCGTAATGTCTTGCATATTAATGACTTCTTTCATAAGAGGGCATGACCGATCAAAGCAGCAGCATTCACATTAGCGAAAGGAATTCGATACTCGGACCTAGTTTCAACCACGTATCGAAACTATGTGCGCACGTTTTTGTCTTTTGACGCGAATAGATATTAGATACGTATAGATAGTAGATACGCGTACTTTAAAAGTGGCTTTTACGTCGGCGAAACTTATTAAATCATGACCGTACCGCTTCGATTTTCACCAAAGATCGATTACAACTAGGATATATCTTGTATCGTTACAATTTTCATTTCTCGTAATTGCATTCTTTTTTCTTTTTTCTTTATCTCTGCAAAATAATCGTTTAAAATGAATAATTTACATTGAATAATTTGCCGAATAGACGTCATTATAGATTTATTTCGCGCTTAAATCGCAGTATCGTATCTCGAAATCTGAAAGTAGTATAAAGACGTGATATACAAGTCCTCGGCCAAGGGAATACCGCGGTGTGTTCGTAAATTTCGTATCGATCGGTCTTACCCGACAAAGCGTCGACTCGTTCATGATAATCGAATTCTCATTTAAATGGAAATATATTCGTATAATGTTTTCATGCATTAAGCGAGCTAGAAAAGCAAAATTCTATGTTAACGCACTTGAAATTATTTGGATATTTCACATATAGAGTATAATATCTTAGACGACGATGGCGTCAGGTCAGCGAGCAAGCCACATAGATGTTTGGGTGTATGCTAAGAAGATTCGTAGAAGAGCGTAGGAGAACAAGTAGGAGGAAAAGGAAGAGGAAGAAGAGGGGGCTTCGACAGATGCATTCGCGAATGTGTGAATTTGCGTTGGAAATGAACGGAGCCAGGTGTCACGCGGAACCCAGCCTCGGGGCGAACCCTCGAGTTGTACGTTTGTTTCGTGCACAGCCGGGTCATTCGCGAGTAATTTCCATAAAGAGGGCGAGCGAGACGAGACAGAGAGAGAGAGAGAGAGAGAGAGAGAGGGAGGGAAGAATGTAGAATGTAGAATGGGGAAGATTAAAGCGGGACTATATCGTAGTTTCGCGCTTTCAGAAATCCTTGTCATCTTGTTATGACGGACGATAAATTTCGTATTGCCTCCAGGTGGTGCATCTCTGTTCTCTCGTTTCCCCTCCTCCTCCTCTCTCTCTCTCTCTCTCTCTCTCTCTCTCACTGCGGCACACAGAATCTTTGTGCCGTTTCTCCTCTCTTCTCTTCTTCCTTTCATCGCAAATATCTCGTCATCGATGACGAAACTTGTCTCTCTTGGCTTAATAATTTTCATCTTTCGGTTTTCGTGACAAATTCTTGATGTTAGCGAAAAATCTTTTCTTTTCGCTTAAAATAAAACACGCGGGAGAGAGAGAGAGAGAGAGAGAGAGAGAGAGAGAGAGAGAGAGAGAGAGGGAATCCCAAAGAAATCGCTGAAAGCTTCATCGAGGAATTCGCTCCCTTGGTTTCACTCGACTATTTCGTTCCTCTTCGTCCCACATCGACAATACGAAGCAGAACGGAGCGCGAGCTGGTGCTGCTGTTGTTGCGGTTCGCCCCAAACGAGAATTAATAAGAATGAAATTGCAGGATGGCGTAAAGTAAACGACCAATGAAGTTTTCCGAAAGGAAGAAAGAGGCCGTTGTTATTAAATCCGCGGAGGAAAATAATATAATGAAGATTAATATCCGAACGTTCGCGGGAACGTGCATGCCTTCGAGAGTCTATCTACGTATGCGTATATAATACATTCTTCTTCGAGTTGCGTATGCGTATCACAAGCAGCTATTTAGGAATTTTAAAAATTTTTTAATGAGAGCGGATGAGAAGAAGGAAAACATGCGATCTTAAAAAATGACGAAAAGCGAAAGGGAAGAAAATAAAGAAGATTTCACAACATTGAAGATTTTTTAGTAGCAAAGAAAATCACAGCAAGTCATGCGCGTTGTTTAAATCTCACGCAAATCATTTATATACTTTTATACTTTTCAACCGTCGAAATCTTTGTCGACTCTTCGATTACTCACTGCACAAGCCCTGATAAAGAACTCGAATCTCTCGGCGATGTTGGCACGCCTCTAATCTCAGCTTGCACTCGTTTCCATAGCTGATGCCGTCGTCCCCGCAAACTGGCTGAAACTCCGCCGGACAGGTAGGACACTCGCAAATGGCGCTTCCACCGTTTTCCGCACAAATTGCACCCCATTGGCAGACCTGTGAAAAGAAATTTCATCTCTCTTTTCTTCCTCTATTTTTCTTTTATTCCTCTTGGCTAGCACACTACATTAGATTAGTCGCGTTAAATGGAACTTTATCCTGGTAAATTTTGTTCGCATCGAAAAAGTCGAGGATATCTCTCTCGATAGTCCCATCCGAAGGAATGCGAACGCTTTCTCTTTCTCTTTACGTAGACACGAGACGACGGTAGGGCGCACCCTTCGCCTTCTTCCCTCTCTCCTAAAGCTGATAATTTATTGCTGAGGATATTTTATCGCGACGCATAATTTACTACGCTCGGCTGCCTTAATTCTCAGGATTTAATGTACTTTGCTCCATTAGATAACTGCATTGCACTGTCCTTTTTCTCCGACGTGAAATTTTGCGCATAGAAATATTATGAGATTAGCAAACGCGACCAGGCGACGCGGCGCGACCAGGTACTCGATAAACTTCTCGTTATAATCGAGAATTCGCGACTCGAGCGGAAGCGAGTTTTTACCCATTACCTTTCGCGTCGCTTCTACGCCCTACGATCTAACTTTCATCCTCGACTTTACTTCGTTATTCATTATCGCGTGGAAAACCTTGAGACATGATTTTCAAGAATCTTGCCAGTTTTACCTTTTTCATTCGAGTTATTAAGTATCGAGCTTTATGTCGAGCTTACCTATCGCTCATATTCATTCCTCTCGAAGGAGTCCAATACGCGCCAAGTTAAATTATCCTTCTCGTTTTCGAACGCGAACCACCAGCTTTTCATTTTTTATGCAAATTTAAACGATATGCCGGGCTTAGTGTAATAATCTCTTTGTCGTTAAAGAAATAAGAAGATGCAATGTCGAATTAAACGAACGGCGAGGATTTGACCGGAAAGGATTCGAATCAACGGTGACTCGACACTATTACTGTCTGAAACTCCTACTGAAATTCATCGACCCCATTCTTTTTTTTTTCTTTTCTCTCTCTCGCAATGACATTCGACCTGGTTGTCATCCAATTAGCGACAATCGCTTCTCGAGAAGACTCTCGTGAGAACGGTACGCCCTGAGACCGTACTAGGCATTTTAAACCTTATCAAAGAAATCAACGAATGGGTGAAGTAGAAAATGCGAATACAAACGAGGTATCGTAATGAAACAATTATTTCAATTACAATATTTTACTCGTCAAATTACTCGACGTTCTTCTACGAACGAATCAAAGAACAAGTAATAACTAAAGTTTTATTTTTTTCACTACTAAACCGCCGACGGTTTAGTCCTCGTCGACGTTATAGTCCTTCGATGTGGAAAAATTGAAAAGAGAGCGTGAGGTAGAGAGGCGTCGGGAATATCGCCGAGGGAATACCGTCGGCGTAAAGAGAAAGAGCTGCGAGACCATTAATCGTAGAGAAGCGATGCACGCGCGTTCGTGCGAGCGGAAATCGCGAAATACCTTCCAACCTATCTCCTCTCGTCGTCCTCGAGAGATTCTCGGTCGCAATTTGTCCGGTACTCGGTAGCATTGGATATCGTGGTGAGCAAGATAGAGATATAGAGATAGATGGATAGGGAGACAGAGAGAGAGAGAGAGAGAGAGAGGGGGGGGGGAACTAGGAGAGAGATCAACTGACCTTTTCGGAGCAGGGTCCTCTCGAGCCGCAGGTACCCGTGTAAGCGACCTCGATATTGCTCTTCGTTAGACAGGCCCGCCTCTTGAGCTCGCAAAGGGACGTGTAGGTGGTGCCACCGCGCGCACAAACTGGTCTCATGACTGGTTCGCATTCCGGACCGCATTCGCAGCTCGCAATACCATATCGGTTGATGGCACATTGTTCGTACGAACCGCATTTCGCCTCGTCGCAGGGATTGATACCTGAGAAATTGTGCGGAAAATGTAACTTTATATTATACGTTTTGTCGCATCGTTCAAATGGCATCTTCGACTTGGTTATTGATTTCGAAATATAATTATCAAATTATCTGCTCAATGATCCACGTGCGATTCGTTTATTTTTTTTTTTTTATTTTTTTCGATATGACTCGAGAAAAAAATTTTATCCATTTTATCGTGCGTTTGTAACATGTAAACATACGAGGTACTACTCTACCAAGGAACTCACATACCGAAGAGAGAGAGAGAGAGAGAGAGAGAGAGAAAACTATAAGCCACAAATCAACATGGCATTTCCCGATGCTTAAGAGATTGAATTTAGCGAACGTTTATCGATCAAAGTAGCACCGATGCTCGCAGATATGTAAAATGATTGTTGGAATTATATCTTCGATATTCACGTTGACTTACGTTTCTTTGCTTAAGAGGAAACTATTCCAAACTAATCCAAACGTGGGTACACCGCTAAACTCTCATTGTTTACGAGAACGACCAGGCTCTTACATTGTTGGTTGAATGATATTTGCGCGATAGATAGCGCGATTCTAGGAAAGCCTGGGCTTTGAAGATAGAGAGTATTTAACTCGTTCAGAGTTTCGTCTTACCTGAACTGCAGGCACCATTATAGATCTTCCGAAGTGGAAGCCTCGATCTGCAAGCTTCTTGTCGGAGACTGCACTCGTTCGAATAAGTCTTACCGTCGCTTCCGCATACGGGCGAAAATTCGAGTCCACACTGTTCTCCGCAACGACAAGCGGGCTGCCTCGAGCCATCCAACTGACAGATCTCTGGTTCCATGCATTCGACGCTACCACAGGGATCTGTAATATCGAACAAGAGCCATCAAGTATTTTTCAAATAATTATTATAATAACGTCCAATGAAAGTTCCCTCTCTCTCTCCCATTCAACGTCAATAATCTTTCATTAAAAAACGAGCATTGGACCGGAGCAATCTGTTCGGCCATTATGCTCCACCGGTTAGCAAAGAAATGATAGAAAAAAAAACAAGTAGGTGAGAAAAATGGCAGTGAAGATGGAACCGAAGGCGTTACCGAGAAAGAAGTCGCGCTTTACCACGAGATTAATCTTCAGCCTCGAGCAAGCTGGAAGAAAGCTAGGATTTAGTTCTCTTCTCCAACCTCGAACATTTGTGTGCTATACGACTGACGGGGCAGCTTCTCTTTCCTCTCTCTCTCTCTCTCTCTCTCTCTCTCTCTCTCTCAAATTTGTACCTTTGATAACGGCCATCACTCCGATCTTACATTTACTTCGTCAAGACAACGTTCGACGCTTGATATTCTCTGTTAAAGGATAGCGAGAGGGATAATGCTAATGATCGTTACGATATTCGCAAGCTGTTTAGAAGAACAATGTTAGTGCGGAAGCAGAGTGAGAAAATTTGTCGCTTCGTATGCTTCTAACATAAACAACGAATGTCAAGGATCTTAAAGAATATAAGGACCAACGACGCTCCACGTTAATTTCTTACTTTCTAATTTCCTATTTCTTTTTTATCGAAAAGAAGCAAGAAAAACTTATTTATTGGAAAGAAAACGTATAAATCATGGAAATTGAAGTGTGTACTACGAAAGTTATATTTTGATGGATGAATTTTCTTTCTCGGTAGGACAAAAAGAGAGACAGAGAGAGAGAGAGAGAGCGAACGTGGACATAACTCAAATTCCATCGGCACGGTCTCGGGACGCCCGAGGGATCTCTACCGAAGAGAGAAAGCGTCGCGCGAGCGATAAAAGTGTGTTTAAAATTCCCGCGTCGCCACCACAGGGCAATTGTTTTTAAGTTCGTCGCTGGAATCTCTTTTCTTCGCTTCTCTGCTTTCGTTCCATCCGAGCATTCAAGCGTCGCGGCGTCTGGTTTCTCTTGCATCGTCGCCGTGGTCTCGCCGATTTCAACTAATCTTCCAACTTGAAAGAAACTTTTCCATGAGGTCTCCATCTCTCTCTCTCTCTCTCTCTCTCTCTCTCTCTCTCTTTTCTTTTTTCTTGGTCCATCTCGACCTACCATGCGCTTCGTCGTATCATTCGTGAGATAACTTTGAAAAAAGAGTAATAATAATTCGCAAAGAGGAAAATATGGAATGAGAAGCTTTTAATAGTTGTATCGAATGAGCCATGAAAAGAAAAAAGCGATTATCTCCGGAATTTAAGTAACGCTAAGCGTATATCGACGAAGTGAGATAGAACGACGGGAATGGATTTTTCATCGAAGAGTTCAGCATCGGTCTCAATTTTATGGACTTTCGAACGTTCCCGCGCGTCTACCGACGCACACGCACCAAACGGATGCAATATATTTGATCGATCTGCCTCGATTCCGTTCTTCCGCAACGATGCGTTCGATAAGCTACGTTTCGGTCCGGCGCGGCGCGACTAGCTTGATCTAGATAAAACATATTTACCGATAACGGCAACACGCGCAAAACCGATAGATCCGAGCCATTCATCTACCGATGGAGAAACATTGTTATAACTTTCTTCGTTTCTTCTCTCGATATATCGCCAGTTTAACGCTTATTATCGGATTAGAGCATTTGGCGTCTTGCGAGATCTTTCTCGCGCGAATTATTTGTAAGCGAAACGCATATACTCTCGTCTAATAAACGAAGATCCCGAATACCGCCTATATCGTAATTGTCATATCTCTTCGTGCATTCGCGAGAGAGAGAGAGAGAGAGAGAGAGAGAGAGAGAGAGAGAGAGAGAATATGGCGGTCTTATCTGCTACTTCCGGCGTTGCTCGCAAAATAGCGAGAATACGAGACACGCGAAACGAAGGCGAGCGAACGTTACGAGCGTCGTATAAAGGTATTATGTCTGGGAGGTGGAATGACTGGGTTTATGTTAAGAGCAGCACCGCGGTGCTTCCGGGTTAACGTACACCAGCAGTAACCCACTTCCGTTCGATCTACCTTTGGTAGGACCTCAGGTATTGCAACCAAGAAACCGACAAAGCCATCATGCACACCATCGTCGTTGTCGTCGTCGCGCATCGGGGCCACGCGGATATCCTACTCTTCTTCGTCCTCCTCTCCTTGGAGTAGGAAACATAAACGCGAAAATTCGAAAAAATACTTATTGATTTTCGGTGTATCTATGTTATCACAAATGATACTACTCTTATTATTCGTTTAGTTTGAATACAAAGTCGAAGGAAGATTTTATATACGAAAAGTGAATGATAAAGAGGTCGGTCGTTTGAAATAAGTAGAAAGCGAAGGCACAGTATTATTCGTCCAGGTTTGCCGGTTAGTCGCGTGCAACGTTCGCGCGAATTCGTTTTCCAAGTAGAGTTTCGGACTCCTATATTTCTTCTCTTCTCCGTTACGATGTACGAGTATACGTTCTCCTTTCAAAGTGAAAATCGAGCGTCGCTCCTCCGCCGATCCAACGAAAGAGAAGCTTCCGTCTCGTTGAACCTGTTCGCAAAAGGTCTTTGGATAAACACGTTTCAGCTACGTCACCAGTCTGCCTTTCCATCCTACTTCTTTCACGAGCGCACACACATAGATACCCTCCCACATAGATTATCTCTCTCTCTCTCTCTCTCTCTCTCTCTCTCTCTCTCTCTCTTTTTCTTGCTTCGAGATTTCCTCTCACACGTGTCTATGTATATACGTTCGAAAGAGGCAAATACTTTAGCCTAGCGAGTGTGAGAATTTAGTTGAATCCATTTTGCAGAACCGAAGCTCGTATCTGAAGCGCTCGTCCTCTCTGCATCCCTGTTCCCAAGACCCTTATACGGGCCGCTCGAGCGTGAAAAGAATGGGGTACACTTCTCTCTTTCCGTCTCTACCCAAGATACCAGAAGAAGAATCTCGAGTTAAAGTGAGTTTATTCGACGAAATGTAAGGAAGAGTAGACACTAGTAATCTCTGCCTATACGTTTCCGCGTTAATTAGTCGAAAAAGAAACATTTTTTCTCATTCGATTTTCTCTGAACTTATTTCTTTCTCCTCAACGCTTGGAATATTTTCTATTAATATTGACACTTTTATCTATGACATGGCATCAATTTACGTTCACGCGTCACACATTTTAAAGATGTTTCTCTCTCTCTCTCTCGATTCAGAATCTCCGTTTTTAATCTCCAACGAAAAAGTTGTTCGACTCAACTATGGAAAACGTTTTCGCATTTTCTCCATTTTCAATATACTCGTCCAGATTGCCGATCAAGAAGCAAACGGTAGAGGAGAAAAGAGATGGAAAGGAGGGAAAGCGAAACGAGTTCGGTGGCTCGGAAGTCTCGAAACTTTTCGAGCTAATTTGATTTATCGTCGGCGCCACTCGAGATTCGTATCCGAAGCTATTCTACTTGGCCTTACCCTCGAACGAAAGACGTTGCGAGCGAACGGACTAGAGAAAGGGGATCGGATGGAAGAAGGAGGAAGGTGAGAGGTAGGTTCGAGCCACGGCAACTGATACTTTATGCTGCGGAGAATTTATTATCGATTTTGGCGTTTAAAAGTATCGCACGGGACCAACTGGCACCGATTGATAAACGTTGCTCGCCGTCATTGTCGTCGTCGTCGACGACGACGTCGTCGTCGTGCGTGCGTGCGTGCCTTTCGATTCGAGAAAGGAAGAAGATGCGGAAACTAATGCGAATAAGAGAGAGACTACTCTTTCGTCTCTAGGACGCGATCCTCGACGACTTTCCCGCCGTGGATATTACGTTTCATTGTTCCTTATACAATACCAAGGTAGAAATACAATTGAAAAGGAAGAAGCGAAGAAGTCTCGCGGAAGAGAGGAAGAATAAGAGAAGAGAAACGAAGAAGGAAGAGGACGAGGTAGGAAGAGGAAGACGTTCGTCTTTGTAAACTTCCGACGTCGTCGTCCTGGTGTGACTTTCTCTTCCTTCGAGTCTCTTCTCCTTATCCACCTACCAAACTAAAAGGCTCACTGGATCTAGGCGCAATCTAGTTCTCTATGCGAATCCGTACCGTCGTTATTACGCTCAAGCGGACAGATTGCGAGGAGGGAGAAGAGAAGCGGATTATAAAATTGCACTCGACGATAGTCCAAAGTAGTCGTACGCGACCACTGGATATTGTTAAAGTTCGTAACTTGTGCAATTTTCGTTTTATCTACTCTCTCCCTCTCTTTCTGCCTTTTTTTCTCCTTTGCGTCCTTAAAAAGGAACAACGGGAAAGTAACGTCTTGCTGCTTGCGCCGTTAAAGCAGTCCCTCGAGAGCTCTAATTTTTTTTTTCCCTATTTTTATTATACTTTTTTTCCCGCTGTTGCGTAAAACAGAGATATCAAATAACAAGTTAGAGAGCGAAAATGGTCCCGACAAATTCAGACTATTCCGTTAAAACGATATTCATGATCGCATCGTCTAACTCTATGGAAATCGAGAGAAGACTTTATAAAAAATAAATGAAAAGCAATTTACATAGATCGAGAGGAGCTAACCTTTTTATCCGTTATTTGTCTTTAACGATCGACTACTCTTCGCGTTACGTTAATTTCGGTTGCATTACACAAGGCAACAGAAATTAGAACGACGATTGCGTATTCTATGCATTTTCCACGAGAGAATCGGCTAGTTGTCTCCCTCGGGTGTTGGACGGAGTACATCGTTCGCACGTCCACACCGCCTCGTTCTCCCAAGAGAGATTGGAATAGAACGAGATAGATAAAGAGGAAGAGCGATAGAGGGTACGAAAGCGGCCGAGAATCGTTCGACGATGTATTTAACCAGCTCGTTAACCGGTGGCTGCGATTATCGTAACTGTTACAATCGAATACCATCCTACGTCGAAGGAGCAGAACTATCTGTCGTATGAAAGACGAAGAAGTCGAGCGAGAGCGACGCAGACAGAGAGAGAGAGAGAGAGAGGAGGGAGGGGAAGAAGCTTTTGGAGCGACAGAAGAGAGCAGAAGGGATGGAACTTACCTAATCCTAAGCAAACAAGGGCTCCCTCTTGCTACCTGTCTGATCAAACATTTGTCTTTACTACTCGGTTGATTAAACGCCTGCCAAGTTTGTACTGCGTTCGAGACGAAGTGCCTCGGCAACTTCCGTAAATGTGACACGACGAGAAAGATGAGAGGGGAGGGAGAGAGAGAGAGAGAGAGAGAGAGAGAGAAAAGAACGATGACTGCGTATATGGATTCGGGGCCGTGAGTACAGGTAAGGGTAAGAGTCTGCAATCGAGAGAGAGAGAGAGAGAGAGAGAGAGAGAGGCGGAGGCGGACCGAAGAGATAGAGGCACCGAAGCCTGACTCTCTCTCTCCTTTTGGTCGGAGAACACCGGCAGATCGCGAGAGTCAGACGATAAATCCTATATGTATATCGTACGTTCCGTCTCAACGCTTGCGAACACGCTGCCATCTCTCTCGCTCTCTCCTCTTGGCATACCGCTAATTTATCATTGTCCGCATCTGCCTACGACCGCGTGAAAGGAACCGACCGACTTCAAACGTTTCTCGCCGATCCTCTTATTTGTCCCTCGAATTTGTTTTTCCTAGAATGACTAACAATAAGATTCCTTCAGTCTTTATTCTATTCTCTTCTCCATCTACGTCTTCTCCGTTTCTTCAATTTTTCTTTCTCACGAATTCTCAAACTCACAAAGGTAAATTTGGTAACGGTCTCTCTCTTCTCTCGCGTTGAACGAGACGGTATTTCACCTCGTGCACGATTCCTTGAGTTGGATGGATCGCTCGAAAGTTATGTTTGCTCGTGTCTTATGGTGTCTATATAATATAGTGGAACTATAAATTAAACTCATCGATCATAACCGCGCCTTTACATTTTCTTCTTTTCTTCCCTTTCTTATTATAATACGCCAAAGCAAGGCTTTGCTTTGAGACTCGAGGCGCGTTGAAAATAGGAAATATATGTATTTCGATAAAGTCTATTTTCGATTAACCGCAATGGCGAGTATATTTATTAAAGATAATGTGGAAATAAATAATTTCGCGCTGTATCGCTTCTCTATGGCAATAGGAAAAAGTTTTCTCGCCGTTCTCTTTCCCCTTAATAAGACGTAATTATCGTCTTTGTTCCGTCCCAGACGTATCGCTTTATTTTTAATTTTCTAAAGTCTTACGAATGCTTCTCCTAGAACGTATTTCTATACGCATTGCAAAATATATTGTAAAATTACTTACCGCATTTACCGTGAAAAGCCACGCTGATATTTGCGCCTTTCGCACAAGCGCCTTTGTTCAGGTCGCACAAGGTCGGATAGTCGATGCCGTCCGTACCGCAAACGGGTCCAGAGCCCTCGTGATCTCCCAAATTTGGGCATGTTTGCAGGCACTCGCACGAGGCCTCGGTACCGTCGCGACTTCGCACACATTGGGCGCCTTGAGAGCAGTTTAACTTGCTGCACGGATCTTTGATCTCTGTAAAAAGAACGACGTCGTTTTAATATTCGATCCTTATCGTACAGGTTCTCTCGTATTAGGTCTCGCGCGACTTGCTCTAAATTAACACGAGGCAAATGCCTCTCTATGACTTTTATCATTCATAAATAAACCACACATCGATGACTTTACAACGAAGAAATATTTATTATTCCCGTATCCTTCTGATATTATATTTATTATCAAGTAGGAGGGAGGACGAAAGCGAATTCGCGATATCTCGTAAAATTAATAGTAGGCTGTATGAACGAAATAAAATGATGATAAATTTTGGTTTTGATATAATTACGTAAGCGCAATTCGTACACCGTTCCGCGCTCGATAATCGCGTTCGATAAAAGAAGGGAGCAGCGTCGATCGGAGCTCTGATCGATAATAATATATTTAAAAGACGAGTATCAACGGAGAACAATATAAAAGTCGAGTCGAGCCGATTTTTGGTCAAAGTACCTTTTGGAAAGACGTAGCAGCAATGGCATATAGTTAAGGTGCCGTAGACTATCAGAAGGGCGTACGTTATCATTGTTCGCGACTGCTTCCGGAGTCCCATTCTGGAAAGCAAATCGACATATCTAGCACGTCATCGGGCACGTATCCGTACGATCAGACGGTTCGTACATATGTACGAGCCGATTCGCTTCTCTATTATGCGAAGCATAAGATGCGAAGTAAGCGGCATTTTGGGGAAAGAGAAGAGAAGGTTGGTTGCCGCGAGCGGACGTGGCTCAATAGAATAGAGGGTGGGTGCCGTACGAAGGAAGCCCGGTTGGGAGGGGGAAAGAGACTTTGTCCGAATGATTGATCGTTCGCATTCAATAACTTGGCACTCGGTGTATTTTCGATTTCGCATTCGCCACAACCCCGATTATCCTCGTTAATGCATTTAATTCGCCAACCCTCCCGTCGTCGCAACGGCGAATCGATGCATTATTAATTATCGGCATGACAAACGCAATTAGCGCTCGTCTCCGCCTAGTCGGTTCCCATTTACGTACGATGGGTCGGTCAATAAGAGAACCCACCTCCTTCATTAATTTAACGATTTCCTCCAAGAATCATTTTATTAGGTGGAAATTATTAGAGAAAGAGGGATAGATCGGCCGATGTGTTATAAGAGAGTTTTATCGGATACGAAATTGAATTTACGAAAAATCAGGTTCAATCCTGAAATACTCGGCGATAGGTAGCAGCGTCGGTTTGTTGGAAATAATCGAATGATAGACTCGATTTCCGAAGAATTTATTTCAGAGTCGTATATAGTTGTGTTCGTAAAAGTAAATGGGAATCACGTATCGTCGCTGAGTACAATGAATTTCTACTTCTCCTCCCTTCCTCTCATTCATCCGAACGATTTTCCTCTCGTGCACAACGTGCCGCGATATCGTAATTAATAATCCATTTTCCCTGCTTTTTGCCAGTACGTCTGACCGTCGCAGCTCGTCGTTAACGCTTACGGGATAATTTATTATCGGCGCGGCCAACTGCATCGTATTACTCGACCTCCGATTCTCTCTCTATTTTACAGATGCTTGCTTTCTTCGTTACGATACGCTTTCTTGTACATTTTCAAAGAGTATCGGTGTCCTTAGTTTCGCGGATACCACCAACGAGTAGAACACGTTAGGCACGTCGCAGCAAATCCTTTCATTATCGATCCGTCGTCGTATTTATTCGGCTCATACCCGAAATATTCGTCGGAATATAAGAGTTAATTAATTCTCGTCCCTCCTCTACAAGAGACATTTTTTCGATCGTAATTATAGTACAAATGTGTGGATCGAAAGCGTCGACCTAAAAGACGTATTTAACGACATATCAAAGCAAAAAATGTCTTTCGCGCGAACCGTCCTTTGCCGCGACGAACGTTTAGCATTATTATTCTCGCGAGTGGGCTTTCATGTGCATTTATACTTGATTATTATACTTGAACTATTTCTACAAGTGCGCGTAAATATGTAATCGCTTTTTAGTAGTTTACTCGAAACTCCTCCTTCTCCTGCGAAACTTCCTTGCTCGTTAAATATGGCATACGCGCCGATTTCGAAAGCGTCCTATAGCGCTTATCTACTTGGCTGACCACACTGGGATACGTTCCACTTGGATTCCAACAGCACCGACCGCTACGTACTTACTAACACGCTGCATTATATAATATTACACGACGATATATATATATATATATATATAATATAATATAATATTATCATAGCTATTTTAAATATATCAAATTTATCGTTAAAGTGCGCGCGCGCGCGCGTTTCTACTGCGATACAAATTTATCCATCCGTTTGTTTATAATCGCATACCGAGTATAAACTACGTTTGAAACGTTGAGAATAAAATGATAGAGCAGCGATAAATCGTATTAATTCGTGTGAAAATTTCATACGATTAGTTGCGCGTTATGCGGAGAGAATTGCTCGATTTTATCTTTAAAATTTTACAATGACGAAGAAATTTTTTGTCGATCGCTTTGTTACATTATTCGTTAAGCTAATCCTAAACTAACGTCCTAAACTACTTGGTCGCTTGGTTAACCAAAGTGAGACACTAGCAGGAACCACCTTTATTCGCTAGCACAGGATCGAAAACATGTTCTGCGTTTCGTCTCTTTCTCTCGGTCTCTCGGGCACGCAGTTTATATAAGGGTCTAGCACATGGCTCCATTATCTATGCTAATTAAGGAAACGCCGGCCATCATAACGGGAATGCGGAATCACGAAGCGTAAGGGAGTTAAACGATAAACTTTGAGCGAGACCGTTGAGAACGGGTGAGTCGGGATGGGACGAGGCGAGGCGAGCCGAACAATGACTCCTTGACACACACGTCCGATGCCGGATAAGGGCCGATTAGTCTTATATCTGATTCGGACGTGCCGTTAGCGCGTTATGCGCCATTAACGCTCGTTCAGATTTTTGTCGGTAACCGAACGTGAAGCGATCACATGGGCCCACCACATCCCCACCCTACGTATCTTCGTTTACGATCTCGACAACGACCACGTACATCACTTTTTTCTCATTATACCAGATTAGTTTACTTAGGCGTCCAAAACAACCGCCATATTTTAGATGAAATTTATTTTAATCGTCGGACGTGAAATTGCTAGGTTACTCGAACCACGGGACGACGTCCACATAAATTTTATATGAAAATTATGGGAAATTATCTATTATACCGTGCCTTTCTTCAAACGTCAATCCTTATGTTTCCAATATAACGAATAGATCTTACTCGCGTTGAAATGGCGAAACTATAGAAATACTATTCGAACGCCGCTGTCAAAGTTATAGCAAAGCCTCTTGCGCCTTCTATTATACTTGCCGAGTGGTAAACGACCTGTCGGAAAAATATGTTTCTCCGAAACGTCCAAGTATTCACGTATTACGTAAGCAGGCGCGATTAGCTTCGTTATAGAACTCCGCGTTTTAATTTTTCCATATAACGCCTTTATTTACATCATCCCTGTAGGTCCTTTCGAAGGGCAAAAAGAAAATAAAAATCGTTTATTGCCGTTCGTTGCATTTTTCAAATCTATCCGCGTGGATAAAAGTAAGAATTTTTTTTGAGCGATAAAGAACGAAAGAAATTATTAGACCAAAGTCAAAGGGGATTTCCATTTAAAATCTCCATTGTATCAGTTTTTCTATACGGCGGAGCGTTGTAATAAGGTCAAAATGTATTATTAGAATGCGACCCAAGTAGAACAGACTTAAAATTAAAATTAAAATACTCAAAGGGGAAAGCGAAAGAGCACCGAACAAGAGAGACCGTGTACTCGCATTTATACTTATTTCACGAACTATGGCGACTACTTTTACGAAGCAGAAACGATAATAAGACAATAAATAAAATAAGGAGCTTCCTAAGAATATTAACTGCGAGGAAGGGTCCATCATTAAAAAGCAACCCTGGCACGTTTCCTTCTTTTGGTCTTTACGAAGCCGCCTCGCTACGTCCATTGATCTTGAGAGAGAGAGAGAGAGAGAGAGAGAGAGAGAGGGAGAGAGATAAGCCGCTTTCGTTACGAAGCACGTAGAACGCGCGCGAGCACTGATCGCATCAAAATTTATTTCGCGACAGTATGATTAATAACACCTACTTCTGCGTGTAATATATCACGCGTAATGATGTAATAACTGGTTTGCAGTTTTAAGTAGCGCTACTTATCTCGCGGTACATTTTCTTCTTAATAACGTCCGAACCGAAACGTAAAGCTCGGAAATAAATGTCATTGTTAGAACGTTTCATTTCAGACGCTTCGCGATAGTAGAGAGAGAATCCTTTGCGGAGAAAATTTTGTGTGATTAGATATAACGACGAACGATATCGTTGAACGTTCAAAGAAAAGAAAAAGAAAAAGGCACGAGGATGAAAGGGTTCGTGGCAGCGCTTGGTCATTGGGAAAGCGATTCTCCAGGACGAACGACTGTTTCCTTTTATTTACGACCTCGGCGTCACACTGTTTTCCCTCGATCGAAATAACCGTGCTCGGCAGTTGTGCGAAAGACACGCTCTGACACACCGTTGAGAATTATTTCCACTCTTCGTTGCGCTCCGCTTACAATCTCCCCTCGGCCCAATGCCCCCCGCCCCCCGACCGACCGACCCCAACCCAACCCTACCCTACCCATTTCTCTTTCGCTCTTCCAACGTCGACGTCCATCCGGCATCGTCCTAACCCAATTAACATCGAACAAAACGGCGTAATTGACTTTTTTCTCCGCGTCCGCGTTACTAACGCGAGAAAAACGCTTGTCCATACATCACGTATACAACAAACACACATACCCAAACGCAAATACGTCGGTAGGTTTTTCATACGCTCGCAAGAGATCCTCGTGGATATTAACGTTTTATCAAGATCGATTCTCGTTGCACCGATAATTCGATCTGATGTCAGTGTAACGAAATGGACGTCGAGATGACAAGAGGAGAAAAAGAATCTCGCTGAGAGACGGCTACATCGAACGCTACATCGGTCGCAACGTCATATAGCAATTTACGTCATGCACTATTATTATTTCCCTTATTTCTCTTATAAATGCAATTTATTGATATTTTTTATGTACGCAAACACAAATTGCGACTACTTCGCAGTCGTTGCTAGAGAGGAGAGAAAGGGGAGGGGCAAACGAAATCCTGTTATTTGTTAATTATCCTATTACTTTAGAAAAGTTTTCTTTCTTACGTGAGATCGCATGTGTGTGTGTGTGTGTGTGTATATATATATATATATATATATATATATATACATATTCGTCTCTATCGCGTTTCATTTCGAAAGCAATAGGCTTTACATAGGTCGTTTTATTTATAGAACGTTGCTCGACCGAATTAGATAGAAACTTTTCAACGAGTCTCTCACGCGTGCATAGATTATATATATATGCGCGTACCTAATTGGATGAACGTACAATTCGAGGGAATAATTTAATACGCGTTAGTGGATCGATTTGAAAACGATCATTCGTGCCGCATATAAAGCACGTCCATTCTATCGCGATATTGCGTGGCACCGATTCAGATTTTGATACGTTAAACGAACGGATAATTCGCTTTTTCTCTTGATTTCACGGAAAAGCTCGCGCATATGAATAATTAGGTACGTTCGTAGAAGGGAGATTTTAGGGCAACAGAGAGAAGACCAAGAAATATTATCCATGACTTTGGTCTTGGCTTTGGATTACAATTAACGAAAGTGCAGAGTGCACACGCGATTTACGACGGTCTCCTTTTCACCTCCCACGTTTGCTCGCGTCGCGTCACGTCGCATCGCGTCGCTTCGCCTCGCCTCGCCTCGCCACGCCTCGCCTCCCAAGAGGCTACCCTTAATTCGATAATACGGTCCTGGAAGCGAACGATATCGTGCTCGGGTCCGAGGAGTCGCGTGAGTTTCCTTCATTTTCGAGGGCAATTCCGCGCGAACACCGAGAGAGAAAGGGAGCTAACGAAACGATTACTTTTGCGTTTCTTCCCTCCCACCTGCTAGTCTCCTTCGACAACGGATAAGATCGTAGATCGTCGGTATGGTAGGGGAAAGGAAAGAATTATTTTCACGTGTTGCGTGTCACCGTAAGATCCGATAATTCGCTTCTCTAAGGACTTTTTACGATAGCGTAAAAAGCAAGGACAAAAGTGGAGAATTCTCTTCTCCCTTTTCCGCGTCGAAATGAGCACGACTTAAAAATATCTAGATGATTTGTCTTTCGTTTAAATTTCGTCATAGATACGTTACCGTAAATGATCACGAAGGCCATTGATAAAAATTCATTGACGAGCGAGTCGAAGGGACGCGCGACGAAGAAGACGTAACGAAAGGAAAATGCGAATTTTACTCGATCATACGTAGACGCGTTATGTCGTAATTATTTTCGAGCGAAGCGAGATATGGGCGCGAGTCGTAAAACTGCATTGCTTTATATTGCCTTGCTTGTTTCGCTTGGAAAATATTACAACTGTTTACGTTCCTTTCTATGGAGAATCATATATTATTACCAACGTGTACGATGGAAAAATAATGTTATACGTGAATAGCAGAGATCGCTTGATATTACCATTTTCGGAAACATTTATATTTCGATGAAAATATTTCGAAATGTTTATTTCGATAAAAATATTCGCTCACAAGTGGATGTCATATTAGATAGATATATATCCACTTACCGAAACCGATACGATTATGAGTTGAGTATATTCTTTCTTTCTTTCTTTCTTTTTCCCTTCTTTTTTCGTCTCTCTTCCTATTGCAAAAAAAAAAGAAGAAAATTTTTTTCCACGGTAGTATAATATTTGGTTGTTAGTCGCGTATATGTGCACGCGGGCGTATCGCGTAAAATACATATTAAGAAGCAAAAACGTCGGCAAAGTATTTTCGCTACAAAATAATTCCACGAAAGTAGCGTGCAAAGGACGATCTTAATATTTAATCCAACCGTGCGTTCTTCGGAGCTCGACTTTTTCTCAACGAGTACAACGATAAAAGGGCCCTTTGAAGAAGGCGGAAAAGCGTTTAATTATCCGCCTGCTCCTAACATTTCCATGTAATGCGAATCTTCGAGGCATAAAAAGGATTTACGTTTATCGAAGATTCGCCCGTTTCTACCCAGCTATACGAGATACTCGAGAAATCACGAGGGAACATTACATAGCCTTTTTTCTTCTTTTTTATTTTAACTCACAATTTCATTCTGCAGCGTCGTTGGCGTGGTCGACATACAAAAATAACGATTTAAAAGAAATAAAAATTGTCGTCGTTTCATCGACAAATAGGAATGTATTTTTCCTTCGTACAGAGGACGGAGACACAAATCGTTTTAGTATATTCTATGTATATTGTATGATTAGCGAAACAAGACTCTTTCTTACTCTCTTACGTGGCAGCTATGTATGCATGAGAAAAGAAGCGACTTGCGGTTCGTTCATGAATAATGCGTTAAATGAACGTTTATATTTGCGAATGAAGGAAGCAACACCAACCACCGTGTGTCTCTTATTCCAAAATCCTCGCTAAACGTCACGCGCTTCTGACTTTTCCGCCGAGAATGAGTTTAAATCTAAATAAAATTTTCCCTTCCTTTTTCTGCATTTTTATTCTACGTGCAATCAATAATTGCTCGAAAGACCATTCTTTCTCTGTTTGTACAAATATTTCTATTGTCTTCAGTATTATCTTTCCTCTGGGAGAAGAGAAAGTACGTACGAGAGTAATGAAAATTTTGTTTCCTCCTGATATTAAGTTTACGAACATCTTTCCAGTCTTTCTCACTTTTAATTCGGCCAAACTTTGTCTCTCTCTATCTCTCTCCTTTTCGGTTTCTCTATTCATTTTCCTCTTTTTTCATTGTTATACCAGCAAAACGGCGCACGTGGCAAGGGACGAAATAAAGAAGCAAAACCCGACGGAAGGATACAGGGTGAAGAGGCAAAAGGTGGTGGAAACATTGCGCGCTCTTAGATCTCGGCTTGTGCAACTTTAAAGTAGTTCGTGTCTAGCCTGGGTATATAAAGGGTCTATATGCTGTGTATGCGAGTGCTATAAACGTTTCTGCTTATACCGGCTATGCTCGTTTATTTATGAGTTATCCGAGCAACCACTAGTGTGATATCAAGTCCGATTTCTTGCTTTCCTACCGTCGCGTTAGACCTACATACATACGTGTGGATTTCGTAATGCCTGTCTTTTCCAATATACAACTATACGTATGCGTTTATCTATGCCCGTGTACGAGTACACGCGTGTATAAGTATATACATGTGTGTGTGCGTGTGCTCGTATAAATACACACATACATACATACATACATACACACATACATACACACACACACATATATATATATATATATATATGTATATATATATGTATATATCGTAAGGACGATTTATCGTATCGATCGTTGCGCAATTCTACCGTCAGTATCCTCCTCTTTCACCTCCCCTTAACCCTCTTGTTTCCTTATCTCGGTTAAAGGAAACCATCCACTTCCTTTCTCGATCGACTTATCCCCGATAGAATCGCGTCGATGTTCTCTATTTACGAAGGAAATTTACCTGATATCGCAACTATCAAAGCAAATAACAGAATCACGGAATTAACGATTGCATTCGTGTTCGTTCGTTTCATTATAGTTTTCCATTGTTTTCCGATCAGCTATCGAAAATAGTCGTATAGATAGGTTTTTCGACGACGACGGCCGCAGCGCATAGATTATTCTTCTTATCGCTTCCGATTCTTGTTACGTTCGTTGTTCGTTCAACGCGAATGTAATAAAGGCCGATGGATAACAATGGATCGAACGAAACCGTACTCGAAAACAATAGACAAAATTACAATCGTTGCGGATAGCTTTGTTATACGAGAGTAAGAGAGAGAGAGAGAGAGAGAAAGCGTTCCCTTCCTGTAAAACTTAAGCTTGCGCCAGTACTTTTATACAATATGTATTTAAGAAATTCGCACGAACGAATCCTCTAAAGAATCTTTGCTTTTCTTTGAATTTCTCAAAATAGGAGAGTGGTGTTAACCCCTTGATCGATACAAAGGTACCGTCGTCTACACGTACATTTTCAATTTTGTACCGCCCTCATATTTTCGTTAATATAAGCCTTCTCTTGTTATTTTAACGATAGATTAATTTGCTCGTTGAACATGAAGATATCTTTGTTGGTTCTACGACGTTTTGTAAATTAGTTTAGTAGCACTGCGGTAACTTACTACTCAAAGAGTTAAGGAGCTAGCGGTCCGGTACCGACAACTCTGGCATCTTCGTCCACGTAAACGGTAACGCGGTCTAACTACTCTAACCTTCTCTTAAGCCTTGATATTCTCCGTAGAGAGAGTACTCCTTGCGGAATATCAGAACTACTATATGTTACGTCGCGCCGTGCGTACGAATATACACAAGAATTATTTCCGTGTTCGCTCGAAAGGTCTCTACTACGGTAAAACGTTAAGTACACCTTCCACCCCTTCCTTTTTATTCCACCGACTTTGGCGTCAACCAGAACGGTACGTGTACATGTATAGCTTTATGAAAAGCACCGTCCAACGTTCGGTCGACTCATTAGAAATCTCATATATTCGGATAAGAGCTTTCCTGCGCCTTTAGAAAAGAGATCTCAAAGCTTTGACCGTTCGTACGTGTCCGCTGGAAACCTGCTGCCGTCTCAACGAACGGCACCATTCGCATGGGAGTCGACTATAAATCGCCAATAAAATGTATTTCTCAGCGACTTCAATTTTTCTTTATTCCTTTATTTTGCATCTGTCGTCATTGTTTTTCTCTTTCTTTTCATACAAATTGTAATAAAATCTCATACGTTTTAGCAAATTATGACCGATTTTTCGTTGATCTAATAAAATTCCTCAGGATGCGAGCATGACATTACGTACGTGGATATATTAAAGTTTTTATCTTTCGACATAGGGAATGCTCTTCATACCAATATGGTTATGTATATTTGAACGATATACATGCATGCGTACATAGAACGGACATTGAAATTGCGCCGCTTGTATTTTACGTTAAACGACACGTCGATTTCCAATTTTGCGCGTTGGCGATTCAATTTCAATGCTTCGAACGATAAAGAGAACAAGAGACAGTCATGGATTGTACACGTTCTCTCGTTTATAAAATAATGTCGCTCGATTTGCATCGAGGTTCATTAATGAGTTTTATATTAATCATTTCTACTTTATTTTTCAAACATTCGGCATATGGGCGCCGAGAGCACTGCGAAGTGCATAGAGCAATTCGTTAATTTCTATCGCGATATACGATTTGCAGGAAAATCGGAAGCATGTGAGAGTGACGTTGCCACGCGAGAGAGAGAGAGAGAGAGAGAGAGAGAGAGAGAGAGACCTAGGTGGAGGGACCCGAAAGGGGAAACAGTTATCGTTCCCTCAGGCTCGATAGAAACAAACTTATCGAAGAATAAATTAGAAATATGAAATTTCGAATGAAAATTTTGGCGTGTTGATTCGATTAAATCTCATGTCGCTAGTACGGTGCTAATTATCATCTAGGTGCCAAATGAAGTCATGTTGCTCTTTCATCTCTATACGACCCCCCCCCCCTCTCTCTCTCTCTGCCTCTCGCCGCATGGGTATAATAACTATCGCATTAATACCAATAGAGGTTTTTAAAAAAGAGAAATCGCGTTAGGGTAAACGCATCGCGTAAATCGCGAGTCTAACGATAATACGTCACGATTACGATGTAGTGCGATAAATTCGACGATGGGACGATTTATTATCGGGAGTGCCAGAAAAATCGTATCATCCGTTATATTTCGACCTTCGACCGATTTCCTTCTTTCGAGCAACTTCCTTTCGCTCGAACGAGCTTACGATATCAAACTACGATAATTTGATACCAGATTAGCATACTCCCTTAAGGAACAACAGGATATTCGTTCTCAACGTTAAATGTGATATAGACATATCGTGCATTTATGTACATTACGCGTTTTGCCTCGTTCTTCCTTGATGAACAATTTAATCGATTCCCGACGAATAACGTAGACACGAACGAAATTGAATTTTATCGGCGTTAACCCGAATTTCGAAATTTCAAAGGAAGTGCGTAAAAGATGCTGCGAGCGCGAGAGGCTTCATCGTGGCCTTCTACAATTCCCCAAATACAGGTACAAAGATGAAGCAAGCAGAGAAGATGTAAAAGCTATGACTTCAAAGAGAATCCACGGTATCTACGTCAAAGAAAGTACGGGACGTACAAGTGTACGACGGATGTGCGGAACCTGTCAAGGGGAAACCTTCAAGAATCTCCTAACTTTTCTCTAAGAAAATGAAAGAACGTCGTTGACGTATATCTAAATGTAAAAGAAAATTTTTTACTTGTTACTTTGTACTCGCTAACGAGATAATTAGTAATGCTGCTTGCTAGTGGAAAAATTCGTCGGTCCTTATCAAGACAGAGAAAAGAGCGCATGACTCTCGTGCGAAAGAAATGAAAAAAAGAAAAAAGAAAAGAACAAAACAAAACGAATGCTAAACAGTAGGTACGTATATCGAAAAATTGTTGAAAATTGAAAGTAATGGACTAGCCGCTGAAAATGAGAATCCGTTCGTAGGTAATTGCTACAAACGTATATACTTATGTATGTATATTCATGTGTGTGTGTGTGTGCGACACCCAATACGCGAATTACGCGTCACGATCAAAGCACATATAGCAAAATTCAAATGTGCCGCGCTACGACGAAGCTCGCTATCGTCGATGGCGTCGCTATCGTTCTTCAATATGGCGCTAGTTCAGGATGACACGCAACGGTTGACAAGGAGCACGGGACCTCTACGGACGAGATCTTTCCCTTTCTTTGCACCTTCCAAAGTTTCAAACTTTGCTCTAGGAGTGCGTGAACGATTCGTAGATTAGGCAAGAAAAGGTGACGAAAAAGGCTCAAGTAATTTGTCTCCTCTCTTTCCTCGACGCCATTCCTTCCCCCCCCCCTCTCCACCTTTCCCCCGCTACACTCCCCCCTCCCTGCATACCTCCCTCTTCTTAATGTTCACACGCACACATACACGCGCGCACGAGAAAGGCTCTTCCTACTTTTTCCTGCTTGAAAACGTTTTAAGGGATGATCCGCGTTACGGATCAAAGGTAAGAGAACGGTAATTTTGCGTGAGGTTAACTGGCGCCAAGCCACGGATTTTCCAGACACTGAGATTTGTCGCCGACGAGAACCACCCACCGAGAGGCGCTGCCGACCTCTGATATTGATTTTCCGGGGGAAAACAGAATAGAGGTGTGCCCATGATATGCTACCGACCGGGTGGTGGACTGGGTGGCGGCCAGCTGGTAGGGCGTTCGTAGCTGGAAAGGGAAGCTCCTGTAACCTCTCGTGCACGTGAAATGGAACAATAGAGTTAGGGCTCGTTCTAGAATAGGACGAAGCTCCCCATAGTTAACCCCATTACGTTGTAGACTTTCCACCTAATATAGATCTATCGGTATTTATTGTTTCAAGCTCGTCGCTTAAAGAGCTCATCGATTTTTTGCGAAAGAAATTTTCGTACCTGCTCTGCGATTAGCGCGGATCTTCTTTCGGTAATCTTGTTTCTTCCTTTCATTGCGCTTGACCTACGCTCGACTCACCTTCCACGAGAAAAATTTGTCAAAGGCTCGTCGTATAGCTCCCACGGAACCTATGCACAGAGCGATTCATGCCTCTCCCGTACGCTCGTTCTCGTCTTTAACGTTTACGACCCTGCTTTCAAACTCGGCTCTTCCCCTCTCTCTATAAGGCCGTGTTGGCTCTTATGACCCCTCGATAGAAACTCGGTGAAACTCGGTCCATACAGACCTCTATCGTAATGACCTGGATCTTTTCATTCGTCCTGATTCACGAGAAAAATGCGAGTTATCGCTTACATATTCGTCGTTGGTTTCGATGAATAATAGGAAGGAATCGCTCGACCATGAAGAATCGTCGTCGCGCTTGCCATTATCAATGACGACAGAAGGACGACGACGACGACGACGACGACGACATTGTTGTAATTATAGAGAATATCTGTCCGACTATTTTACAATCAGGAGAATCGTAAACGGGTGAAGGATCATTTCGCATTGTTTTTACCGTAACCTTTTCCTTTTACGGGACACAAAGGAAGAAGGTACGGTGGCTTCGTTAAGTCGAAAACTCTCCTATCATCTTGACCTTTCGGTGTTCCAGGCAAGAAGTAATTTCATCGCCATCTTACTAACGAGCTATACGTTACATTGTTCAGGACGTACTCGTCGTTCCGCTTATATCTGTCTAGAATAGAATTCTAAAAGAATATTTTCTATTTTCTTATTTCTTAGCGAGATTAAAGAAGAATTCGTCGTCAACACTCTGCCGTCGTTTTCAGATGCGTTCCTAATCGGTCTTTATTTTTACTTTGTCGTTTTTGATACCGTCGAGTACTTAATTCTCTCTCTCTCTCTCTCTCTCTCTCTCTACTTTAGATATTGTTCTTATTTTTTTGCTATCTGGCCGATGCGAGGAATCTCCAAAGGCACCCAACTCTTGCTTCTTTCTATTTTCTATCTGTTACTCGTATCAGACGAAGATAATAGTCGAGCAATTAAATGTGAGAGACTGATAATGATTTAAAATGTGTAATCCCAATTATTCTCGGTCAAAAAGAGTATAGCGCGAATTGGTCGAGTAACGAATCGATCTTGGGAACGTATCACCGAAAGAATCCATTCGGCCAATTTCCTCCTAATCTATCGGGGCCAACTTTCGCTTTCATCTTTAAGGATAACGACGTTATTTCTGTGCCGTGCCAGGACGCGTCGCGTTCTGTTTAACTTAACGCTTTAAACGAATCCCGTGGTAGCGGCAATTCCATTGGTCCTACACCGAGAAAGGCCCTTTCCCCCTAAGGTTAATTGGATCCGCGCGTTTACCGCGCGATTAAATGGACGTTAAACGAGCCGCAACGTTCGTCCGCGTACTCTTCATTTTCTCCTCCTCGTGAATCGCGCTTCGACGCGAAAGGGAACAAACGTTTAAACGTCGTTTTAACAGCCTAAATGCCATTTTCGAGTTCAAAGACCGAGACGAGAGGCGCGTCGAGAGACACGTTCGATTTGGCTCGATTTACCTTTGGGCATACACCTACGTATGCATTTATAATCTCTATATAATCTCTATATAGAGGTTCCCCCCTCCCTCCAATAGAATGCTTCGCGAGCCATTCGAGGGTTACTTCGACGATTGCATATTGAATTACTGTCAACGCGTAAAACGATACCGTTAATGGACGGAAAGATTACTGTGATCTGGAATCGTTTGTTTTCTTTCGATATCGTATAATATATGTGTATAACGTACTGTCCGCGATTGAACTTGCAATCTGATTCTTTTGGATCGGAGAAGCAGTATTTGGAGAATAATAAACGTTTTTCTTTTTCGTTTCGTTCGGCGAAATGAAGCAAAAGAAAGAATTTGACCCAAACGCGATCGATTGCCGTGCGTCGCTCTTGTCGTTCTCTATTCCGTACCATTAGAAATCAAATTAGAAACTTTATTAGGATATAGGAAAGGATGCGTTCCCGACTATATACGCATACGTAATGCATGTGTGTGTGGTTTGATTCCATTAGCGAAGCGAATGGGCGAAACGAATGCTCTCTTTTCATATTGCATATAGAATTTTTTGCCCTTTATTTGCCAACCATTGACTATTTTCGTTTTGCTGTCTATCTTCAGGCGAACTTAAAGCACACATTTCGCAGCTTTGTGGGCATTGTTCTATGATTCCGCAAAATTAGTCGGGCTTAAATTAATCCAACGAATGACGTGAGCTTCACGCTTGGAAACTAATCACACGCGCCAATATACTGGCCATTATTGTTAATTGCGTTCGCGTACTACTGCGAGTGTTCAGCGTATAACGCTTACCGACCAATGGGATTCGTATTAATGGCGGATTTACCGAAATACACAATACATAGGACGTGTCAAAGCGAATATCTACGTCATAGTAGGAGACCGAACGGTCGGTCGCATCGCGTTGGTTAGATACTTTGCTGTAATCACGAAGAGCTCGTGCTTGCTCTTCGATGGCTGATCCGTAATGATGGGGAGTGTACTCAAGTGTAGCATTCGAAGAGATTAGAAAAGATGGATTTAAGCTCCCTTGGCGCTTCCGTTCGATCGTTAACGCTATATACGTATGTATACTATATAAACGCTATATATATATATATATATATACGTATAGTTTATAGAAAATTTCTAGAAAGAAGGAGAGCGTAGGAAGGGAGGACACGCTTTGAATCACATAAATCACATCGATATCGCATGTCGAGATTGAGAATTTCTGTAGTTTGCTTTGACTATAGCAACCGCTAATTAACGCACCGATCTATACAACGAGAAGGGATTGGAAAGGGGGACGAGGACGTATGAATTAGCAGCGAATCGAAATACATAACATGAATCTCGAGCGTCAAGAACATCTCGTCTCTACATCGGATTATCAGAAATCCGAATATGCATACGCACCTGGATGAGAAGGGTTAGGTGACGAAAGGGCGACATAATCTTCGTCACGAGTACTATACGCGCGACACGTAATATTATCGATCCTCGTGGTATCGGACCTCGACGAAGCGAAACCTTTTCGGTTTCACAGGTACAAGGAAAAGGGGAGTAAGAGGTATATAAGTAATTAAGTAGACAGATATACGTATACGATGTTTTACGTCCCGATTGGTGATATATATATATATATATATCATCTTAACTGCTCCTTCCAATAATAATTTCCCAATAATTCGAGGCATTGGCGTTCGCGCAAAACGCACGCGAGAATAGGCAGTGCCTACTATTCTCTAGGTCTAATTCAACGGAAAGTAGTCTCTCCTATCCGCGCTTGGCCGATCGACTCGTTACCGTTATTAGAAGCTCGGCGATATAGGTAGTACGTACGTATAACGGTTTGTCATTCCGCAACAGGTGGTTACATCGAAACGCGTTCGCATCTCGCGCGAAAGAAGCCGCCGATACAATTGGGCACCAGACTGGCGTATCTCGCTAACTAAAACGAGTTCGATCTTCGTTTGGCCAAAGCACACAGTTTACATCGCGTACGCGAAAATATCGTACGTAAAAGCGTATCTTTACCGATTCCAAGTTGAAAGAGGACCCTTTTTCGCGTCCATCAACCTGCGTTCTCTATCCTGCCTTTAAACTTTCCATCTTGAAATTATACTCTAGAACTAGATTGCATCCATTAAAGGGAATCCCTTTAATGCATCTCGTACGCCTCGTAATTACCATAAGATCGAAGAGGCTTACGATTTAAATTGTTTTGCGATCGTACGAATTAGCCAACGATGCGTTGTTATTCGATCGTTAATCGATCATAACGTCATGGAAATACAATCGGACGATCGTTAGAGTGGAGGAGAATATGTATATGTATATATATATATATATATATATATATATATATGTATATATATATCGCGTTTGAAATCAATCGAGTTTTTATTCGAACGAAAGGAGAAATACCGCGGGTCGGCGGTGTTATAAAACAAAGTTTAACTTTGAAAGAGGAGCCTTTTGTCAAGGGCAAGAAAGAAATACGACGTACGTGTCGTTGTTCGTCGATACGAAACGCGATTCCATTCGAAACGCGCGATCGTAATTACGCGAGTTAATTAGAGAGCTTCGAGAGGCTAATTCGAAGCTCCCGGGCTCGATAGACAGCGAACCGACGGCGGTGCGGCGACGGATGTAAGCACCTACTTTGAAGACCGTCGACAAACACGTAATCAACGTTAAGGGGTATCCCCCAGGGGCGCTCAGTGGTTCCTCTAGCTTGGCATTGCTTCGATCTGGATCCTATAGACGGAACAACGACGACGTATTAAGCGAATTCGCCTCCGGCGTCCTCGATTCGCTCGGTATTGGCCGCCGAGTGTGCGTGAATGCTTCTACGCGAGCTACCTATTAGTCCGCT
The DNA here is from genome assembly GCF_910589235.1 of Vespa crabro. NCBI lineage: Eukaryota > Metazoa > Arthropoda > Insecta > Hymenoptera > Vespidae > Vespa > Vespa crabro. The sequence continues at coordinate 11,998,846 of NC_060958.1, read as the reverse complement.
TTCTCGTACAATCTGCCGACACATTGTATGTATCTTGTGCGCGTATGCGTGAAATTGATAAATCGATCGATTCCATGATTCCCCGGTCGGACTAAATCGGTTTTAATTATCTATCGGACTCTATCGTATTTCATTACGAAAGCTATATGAGCCCTCATTTTTCTTTCGCATTTTCTAGGTCGGACACGTACATATTTGACCGATTACGGATTCAACGCGATAGAAAATTGATCGAAATCGATATCGTACATATCGATAACTATAGCGCTCGATGATCCGTTTGCTTCCAAGAGATTTCTCTACGTTGCTGCGAATCGCAACTTCTATTTGTACTACACGCCACGAGATCTCGATATGCGGGCTTGCGAAAGTGCTCCTCTCAGTTATTATCGCCTATCACACCCTTTTTACGGATTTAACGATCATAATGGTCGAGTCTTGGCATATTCGACGATACAAAAATAAAGGATAGATATATAGTTATATTTAGCTGTTCGCGTTTACAAAGAGACTTAAACTTTTAGCGAGGCTTACCATTAATACACTCTTCCTGGAACTCGTACTCGCGCGTACGCACGCGCTTATGGTCGCGCAACTTTCCGCGTTGAGAACGTCATCGTGAATTTTCGATCGTTTATCTGCTAAATATACCACGCGCTTTAGCGCGACTACGTACGCACGGAGGACTACTCGGTGAATAGACTCGCGTCTATCTCCCATACATATATATCTACATAAATATATCGGGTGATCCACGACGGTGTAAAGCGTTGTACCTCGGCTTGACTATATGCACGGTCATCCGCTGTCCCTGGTCAGGACTACACACCCACACGGCGCACCAATCGTGTACATCCAAATTGGACGGGAAATTTAGTGGCCTGTCCCGCGAATCTCGGACTCCGAATTCCCGGCGAACCACCACCACCCGGCTCCAACCTCCCTTCCTGCTTTACGTTCTCCCTATCCAATATCATTTTCCCTTCCATCATCCCTTTTGGCTTCCCTTGAAATATCCCTCCTTCTTGTATATCTCCTTCGACGTTGCCACAAAACTTTATTGACCCAATCGATTTCTTCGATTTGTCAATGTTTTTTTTTATTTACGACTCGAGAAAGGCCGATTCGTAAACGGCGTGAAAAAAATTAATTTGGCGATAACCAGAGATCGAGAGGAAGAGAGAACTCGATTAACTGGTGAATATAGTTTAATATTCATCCAAGGTCTACTTAAGCGTCAATAATAGGCAAATCCCACAGCAGTTCCAACCGAATCAAATGCCGGGTCAATAGTTGTTCGGTTATGTCGCGTTATCGCATTATCGCTTGATGCGAAACTTTTCGTGATCAAATGGGCACGAACGAGAATGAACATTTTTCTTTTACCACTAAAATTAAAACAAAAGAGAAAAGAGACCAACGACGAAAGTAAGTGTACCTCTATCATCTATCGGAAGAAAATTTTATGGGGATTATATTACGCATTTCATTTTTTTCGAGCTCTCGAAAAAAACGTCGACGTTGTCTTCGTCGGACGAGTTAAACGTTCGTTTCGTGGTTTCAGAGGAAATTCTCGTCGACGTCGTCGTTGCAACGAAAAAAATACAGTCCTTCGCGAAGATGCAACGTCGTTAAATCGAGGAGTATCGAAACGTAACGGAGTTTGCCGTAATTTCGTTCCGCTCTTATGGATCGGATGTCATCCGGGCCCTGCCGATATCAAGCCCCTTTCCAAGTTCGATTCTCGATGAGATTATCGAGAAAGCGCATCGTGGGAGAAGATTCCGTCCTTTCCTATGAGAAGGACTGATGAGTGGTCTCGGAGCATTTCCGTGGTTAGTTAAACCATCCCTGAGCGCCTTTTGCCGACATCCGCTCTCTCCATACCTCGGATACAACCCTTAATCCGCTTCGCTACTACGTTTATACCGACGATTAAAGTTCCATCTTAAAACATCTTACCCGCCTCTCTCCCTCTCTCTCTCTCTCTCTCTCTCTCTCTCTCTATTTCTGTTCGGACAAAAAGAAATACAAGACGGACATAAAGTAAAGCTGAACTTTCCATTTATAAATTGACGGCCGTTCGAGACACTCATCCGAGCGATTTCGTCCATTCGCAAATAATCAAGTTGCGAGTAAAATACGTTTTTCGTGGAACAGTGCGAACGTTGGACGATCGGGCGCGATGTTCGTAGAATATTTCATGATATCTGTATCATCGTCTACCGTGCACCGTCCGTTAGACGTTGATATAAATCTCGTGGAATCGTTTCGAACTACCAACTGCTCCGTCATTTTTCTTCGTTAACGAAAAATGACGGAGCAAATGGATTTACGTTTACGACGAATCGTACTCCAACACCAGCCACTTTCATCCTCTACGTTTCATCCTACCCATCTATCACGCGTAGATATATTCTTATCCCAAACGTGATATCGATAGGTACGCTCTCGCTTTAGATCTTAATTAATCGATCGAGAAAATTACTTTCTCCGTTCGAAAACGTAGAACCTCGAGCGTTATATTTCCTACGTTAGAGTTGGCTTGATACATTCGAACGCGACGTTTCGATAGTTTCTACGATCGATTCGAGGACAGACGGGATTCAAGGCGATAAATGCCCGTAAATACGGCTCTGTCGGACGGGGCACGGCCACGCGATTGCGGGGGTCGATTGTTTCGAATGGCATTGAGTCCGACAATTTCTCCTCTCGCCGACCACCATCGACTTCCATTAGTCGCGCGATAGACGATAAATGCGTAGCATGCCACGATATAACGCCACCAACCGTTAAGTGTAGAGTTAAGAAAAGAGGAAGAATGAAAGATATCTAGAAATACGTATCGACTTGATATCTATACGTATTTGGTCGTGAGTTCCGCTTGTACTGGTAAAAAAGTGGAAGGAGAGATTGGTGGATGAGGTGGAATCAGTGCCGGCGGAAGTACATCCTGGATATATCGCATCCGGCACGCTTTTTCGCCGACGTTTCGTTCTATTTGATTCGGATCTTTGCTCGGCAAGAACGGAGACAGAGAGAGAGAGAGAGAGAGAGAGAGAGAGAGAGAGAGAGAGAGAATAGGAAGAGAGCTAGAATCGTGAAGTGAAATCGTTCCTCTCGCTACGGAGAAAAGGCACAAAGGAAACGAGGAATGGGGGATAAAGTTGTGCATATTTTACTAGCTGTAAAACACGGTTAGTCGATTTAAAAAAATGTCAAACTCTCGTTTTCCTTCTTATTAAGTTGCTACGCCAAACGAGATTTTCCTGGATACTTGAATCTCTTGTTAAAATCTAAACTGTTTCGTCCTGGATCTTTATTGCGTTGGAGGAAGCGATTGTAAAAGACAGAGAGGGAGATAAAATCTAATCAGGGCGTGTGTTAGAACGATTCGAAAAAAAGGGCTTTGGGAGGACGAACGATCAGCCGAGGGAAGCGCGACGAGATAACGGCGACGCGAGGGTTATCGCGTGGCTGAATGGCGCCATTACCGGTTTAATATGGATCCTCATTGTCAGTGCATTACGCAACGACGTATTCTGTTCCCTCGCAAGCAGAGAACACCTATCTACTCGCTCTTGCTGCGTGCGGTCGCGCAGCCGCGTATATCGAGACAGATAGCCTTTCAGGACATTGAGCGCATCCTGTCCGATTAAACATCCTGCAGGCGCGTCCTCCAAACACCCGCCCGAAATTCTATTTGGCTGACATATGCGCCCCGTATCTATTTCTGGGCTTCCATGCTTAAATGCCACCATGCAAGCTCCGAGAACTCGATTAATGCGAACGCGCTCCCACCTTTCATCCCTCTTGTCTCAAAGTCTGACAAAAATCTTATCTAAAGAGAGATACGTCCTTGTAAAAGTCGACGTCAGAAAAGGATAGAACGACGAAATCGATTTCGAAATGGCCAGCTTTCTCAGGTTTCAAATGTTCAGGAACGAAATCTTCGTACCGTGACACACCACCGTGGATCTAATCAGGACCTCTCTACGCGTAAAAGCAGCGTCGATAGGAATGGCAAACGATTTCTACCTCTTCGCATATCGTAACGGCAGCCTCTATATCGTTAGACATGCCTCGATCCTGTAAAAAAGACGAGAAAACGAGCAGAGAGAAAAAAGCAATTAACAGCTAACGGCTCGCGTGTGATTTAGAGAAAATTCATTTCATTTTCAGGAATATTAAAAATCAACGAGTTAATTGATGAACGCTATTTTACGCGCCTACTATAGCTCGTACGGCTCGTTTCACATGTACCGAGAAGGAGAAAAAGAGCTGAAAATGTGCGACCCGCAGAGAAGGTGAGAGAGAGAGAGAGAGAGAGAGAGAGAGAGAGAGAGAGAGAGAGAGAGAGAGAGAGCGCGCGCGCACGACAAGCGCTCGTAGGTACTTTTATAGCATTCGTCAACGTTGCATACGTTGAAAAACAATGGAAACGTTAATGGTTCCTGTCCGTAGCTCCGTGTCCAACAATTTTTCTTTTCCTCGTGACGATCTCTCACCGAGTGACCGCGTATGACCGAAGAAAGTTTAAGCACCATTGATATCGTATTCAAATACTTACGTATGTATGCATACGTGTCTTCGCGTGCGTCTCTACGACCATTTACATTCTTATCGCTGGCTAAACAAATCGATTCTCTGTGTAAATGAAAGTCACGCTTCCTCTTTTTCTTCCAACAACGCCAATATGGCAATATTCATGCCGTTTTCGAGTCGTCGCGAGATCACAAAGAATAATTCGATCGGTCTTTAGGAGCACGCACTAGTCGCGATTCACTGCCCAGCGTGATATCATATTATCGAAGAAATTCATCGAAAGGATATCTAAAATTTTACTTATCGTCGCTCGTTTAAAGCCATAGTTAGTAACCTAATCGATGGTCGACGCGGTTTAGAAAAATATCAGAATATCTACCACGCATATGTATTACACACACACGCACGTGTATATATATATATATATGTATAACAGCATGTACGGTTTACATACTCGGCGCATAACCGGCATTGCAGACAAGCATCAGCGTGTAAAACGAAGAATTTTCGAGTTTCATTCGATCGATCGTTATATCGCAAGAGTCGACGAGCGAGATGACTCTCGATTGATATTTTTATCGTTTAACTAGTCGATGTTGGAAAGATCAAACGACTGTATAATTACGATTTCCATCCATCTCTCTCTCTCTCTCTCTCTCTCGCGCGCGCGCCACTTCTCTCCCGTACGCGTACTATGTACATACCTATAACGTTTTATATTTCTCATACATATTCATGGAAATTCCCGTTGTGGCCGAAGCCACCGGGACATCGGCAGGCGCAACTTCCTTCCTTTTAATTTCGATACCTAAAACCGTATCTCAAGTACTTTTACTTGGCTTACCTTATCGCATCCCGGGAAACGCTACCAAAATCGGCCAGGAATCACGCGAGAGTAATAATAGCGTGCTTCGCTGACACGACAAACGCATAATGTCGATAATAACGGCGACGATGGCGTGCCATTGAGCGAGAGGAGTCAAAAGCAATCGAGAACTCCTCGAGGAATGGAGACTTTCCCGTAGCGAGACGTCGATAAAAGAATCAACTTTTTACTCTTGCTTCTTCTTCCTGAGATAATTGATGACGACGTGAACTTAAAGAAATAGCTCGAGCGTAGTCGTTACGTAAAGGTAGTACCTATCCGATCCGATAGTATAGGGTAGGGTAGACCGATTTGCTCTTGCAATCCCATTTTTCCTTTCGTCGTTACTGCTCCGTTGAAAATTAATTTTCCGTTCTTCTTAAAGTCGTTCTTAACCAAAATCACCGAAAGTGAAAAACTCAAGTACTTTTCATCGATATCTCTATTCGAGCTATTGATCGTAAAGCGCATAGAGAAAGAACATCGGCAACATACAATATATGTATTTGGAGTTTATCAAAATTGGAAACTTTGTCGGCTTCTCTTTGTCGATCGCGACTGCAACAAAGAGCGGCGCTCTTTGTGCCGAGAGAAACCACGTCGGATAATACAAAACGACTCGTTATACAAATGACGAGTGAATATAAGCCTTGGACTTTTTTGTACTTGGTCCGTGTCGTCGTGCGCGATCGAGACACGAGGATCTTCTCCTCTCGGCTAGAAGAATAATCGAGGTCTGCCACCACACGTCGGTCGTTTCGAGAAGCGACTAATTCGAAAATTTGTGGTTAAAGTTTAAACGGGTCAGTCGGGTTTTGGATTAGATAGGAACAATGTAGTAGTCCATTGGACGGTGTTCGCGAACAACGAGTCCCATGACGTTTCAGATGGCAGATCTTTATTTTTGCCTTTACGACAGGTACATCGTGCGCTTCTCTTTTCCCTTTCGGCTGCCTTCCCCGGGGCACTCCTCGTCCCCGGAGAAAAATCGACGCTGGAGAGCTCGCTCGTACCGTCGAGCTCGCGATCTCCAACTTTTTGCTTTAAATACATTTCTAGTCTACGAGATGACTCGTTTCGCGATTTACCGCTGAGTTAAGGTACATCGTGTAAAGTGCCCTCTCCTCCCATATTCGCGAGTAAATCCGATAACGCTTATAAATAGCACAAAAGAGAGAGAGAGAGAGAGAGAGAGAGGGCTCATATTTCTGTCGCATAGATTAACGGGCCGAACGTTGTCGCGATAAGAAATATCCCGTGCGCGCGTGCTCTACACACGGTGTGAATCGCAATCACCGATACTTTCGTGATTTAGTGATTTTCCTAGAATCATTATTCCTCTTTCGTCTTATATTTTTCCGCGAGAGAGATGCAAAATACAAAAAGATAAAAATGCCTTTTCTAGGAGGTGCTTCGAACCGTGAATCTTCATCCTTTCGACTCTCATAAAATAATCATTTGGTTTGCGTCGATATCGACTGGCAAGACAGACGCGCGGAATCCCGAGAGTCTTCTCCAACTCCGTGAGAGCGTGTATTCGAGATCGGATTTACGATAGGAAAGAGACCGAGATCGAAAACTCGCTAAAGTTTCGTCCGTTCCAAAGATAGAGGATAGAGGATGGTAGGTAGGAGAAAGAAAAAGAAGAAAAACTAGAGTTTCTTAAAATTTCCTTGTTCTCCAAACGGAAAGTTTTTAGTTTGCGAACGGCGAAAGCCACGTGCACATGGCGCGGCTTCGTGTTTCGTGGCAAGACCGAGGCCACCAAACGCGAAAGAATACTCGACAACGATTTTCCATAAGCGAACGTGTTCTTGTTAATCTGTATAACAGCCGGTCGCTTCTAACCTCGTGTTCGATCGGCCGAGCGCGACTTTGCCGAAGTAATAATCGAGTTCGATGCCCTCCCCCTATCCCGTTCCACCCAAGACTTGAAAGTTTTCGTTGGTGGAACGCTCGAAAAGTTCCACTAGGATTCCTATGAAAAAGGAAGGAGACCCTGCCCGATATCTCCCGATAAACCTCCAATTCGTTCGTCGGCGTTACGTCGCCGTCTCCGTACTATGTAAAATGATCATCCAAAGAGATTACGACGGGAGAGAGAGAGAGAGAGAGAGAGAGAGAGAGAGAGAGAGAGCGCTAATTTACTATAAATATATAACGCGTATCGATTTCTTTTCGAAGGAAAGTGCAGCCTTGCTGCGCTATTGGGTAATGCTTTTAACGCGGCACGACGTAAAATTTGGCTTTTGATACCTTCGAGTTCGCAAAGCGAACGAATTTATGGAGTGATACGACGCGACGCGGAGTGTGTTGGGCGTAACGGTAATTTTAGGAACATCGTATTTCGTTTATAGCTTTCGACGCGCGCCTACCTAATCGTTCGTTACCGAGGAAAATCGGTCCAACCGTCGATTCGGCAATTAGCAAGGGTAATCGAAAGGGACTTTGGCGAACGGAGACCCGTAATCAGAAAATTTCATCGAATTCATCGGACGGACGACGAATGGACGGACACGGCCGTAGATTAATTTAGCGCGATATTTATTGCCGAGAGCATCATAGTCATATAATTTATACGTGGGTACCTATGCGAGCCGGTAGATTATTAATTAAGCGGATAACAAATCGTTTGCGGAGAACGTATCGCGTAACACAGTCTAGCGAACGCGTGCAGGAGCCCCGGCAATATTTAGCCGAATGATTTGCGCGAGAGCGAGAGAACTCGAAACGCGCGAATCGAACCGATAAACTTTTAACTTGAATGGCTTTTATCGTTTATCGCTATTGCAATTTTATTTTCTTTTGCTTCTCATCGGACAAACAATCGATATCTTTGGCGAAAGATATTGATCAACGATCATAAAGATTTTTAACGTATAGACGATAATAATGGATTCGAGGCCAAACGTAAAAAAGGAGTATGGTCAGGAGAAAGAGGAAGGATATACCTAAGGTAGCTCTCGTTACTTTTCTCGATGACGATCGATGCCCCATGTCTAAGGTAGACGTGGCCCTTCTTACGTACGGAAGAGGAATGCTTCCGAGTTAATAGCGATTTTCTTGGGAGCTCCCTTTTTCTCCTGTCTTCCCTTATCGACTCGTCATTATAATCCCGTGGCTTATAACTTTCCCCCGAGGGAACGGAGCGGATCGCGCGGAGAAGAAGAGAAGGAGCTTCCTAGACCGAACGTACTTGGAAAGTGAGAAATGAATCTTTGGACGAATGCAAGGTGGAAATCCTTACGGTTCTCCGAGGGATTTTAACGAGTTCGCGATAACGCCGAATGACGAAGAAGTTCTCACCTCCTCCTCCTCCTCCTCCTCCTCCTCCTTGCTCCGCTTCTTCATTTCTTTTTTTACGTTCTCAGAAGAACGGAGATGAAAGAAAGTCGGCGTCCGAGCAAAAGGCGAAGCGCCTTCTCGCGGCCCGGCGCGACGCTCGAGGATTATTCTTGAAAATTCGTGAAAAATCCATACTTTTCCTCTTCCCCTAGTCCGTGTCTGTGATTTTAACGCAAAGTTCATACTCTTTGTGTCGAATGACAAACGCGCTCTTTCTCCTAATATATTCTTTTTCCAACGACTTTGTCTTACGCTTTAATATTATCGTTTCATGGGAGAATGTCGAACAAATTCCCCCGCCCCACCCCCTCACTCTCTCTCTCTCTCTCTCTCTCTCTCTCTCTCTTTGCCATTTTCCCTTTTACCTTTATGAAGAGTAAACGGGTCATAAGTCCGATGTAGCGTAATGATCGTACGGGGAATTCCTTTCCGGTTTGAAAGAGAGAGCGCGGCGATCGAACGAGAAAAGACGTGAAGCAAGAAAATCGGACGATCCGTAAAAATAAAGCGGTATTGCGCGCTTAGGAGAATAGGCGAGAGGAAATATAATAACCTGTAGGTAGGTATGTAGAAACGAAAAGAGAGTATAGGAGGACGCTTTTACGAGCGCGGCTGAACGGTTCCTCATCAACGGCTGACAGAATTATTTGAAGAAAATGGAGCGACGGCATCGTTACGGTTCCATTTTCGATTGGATTTTCTTTTCATTCGGTTTTAACCTCTTTTACTCGCCGTTGTCGTAATATCTCTACCTTTTCGTTGAGAGAGAGAGAGAGAGAGAGAGAGAGAGAGAGATACCGTTGAGAAAATCACATTGCCGAACGGGAAGTAGAAAGGCGTCACTCAAAGCGGTATGTTTTTAATCGATCGATATGTCGCTACGAAATATAGCAATATATTAGATTCGGGTAATATATTAACTTTTCTCGGAAGTCAGGTCGATGTAAAATTAGTTTTCAAGGGAGTTTCAAAAGATATTTTTCCATAGAGCGAGAGCGAGAGCGAGAGAGCACGCACGTCTTGCCGCGAGTCTTTTAAAGATTCCAAGATGAGATGCAAAATGCATGAATAATGGATCGGTGGGATGGCTTTTAAAAGTACATTATCGCGAGGGCGCGTCACGATTAATATGAAGGCACGTAAAAGCGTCTAAATGACGATGATCCGTAAGGTTCTCCTCCGAGTTAGCGTTCGATTCGAATTTCAAATCGAATACAAAGTTACGAGTCGTCTCTCCGAGGAGGAAGAAGGTAAGATAGGTCGACGGGAGCGTTTTAGCTTCTTCTTCGACTCCGAATACCAAAGAATTTCATTCGACGTAGGGAATCGAATCGCTAAAGCTTGGGAAAGACGGGGAAACGGTTAGGAGTAATCGTTCAAAGTGGGACGCTATTTAGGGGTAGGAGGGAGATTCGTACCCGATGTGCCGACTCGGCGGACTCGAAGTTTATTTCAATTATTTAAATCCCTCCGTTCCGAGATTGGTTTAATTCAGTTCGATTCAGGGCGGTGCGGGGAATCCGGTCTACGTGATCGGCCTTCCTTCTATCGTGCTCGTTCTCGGTCAGCTGCAACAGCGACCGAAACGCGGAATATACGCGTTGTCGGATGCCGACGAAAAGAAAGGACGAACGACGACGACGACGACGACGACGACGACGACACTTTCCACTTTCGATATTCTCCGCAAAAGCTTCCTCTCCGCTCTTGCCCTTGCTCCGAACGATTCGATTTGCCAAAAACGTTGGACTCGAATTCGTACGTCCACCGCCGCGAAATTTCTATTCTTTTCAGTTCCTACGTCTCCTTCTTGGATCGTATGCGTGCGTGCGCCTACGTCATAAGAGGATTTTGATTAAAGGCGAAAACGTCGACTTAACCGAATGTCCCGGGCATTAAGCAAATTACAAGATAATTACAAAGCAAATTGCAAAGGCTTCCTACTGACTAACTTCTCTATAATTCTACGAATCTTTCCATTTCTCTTCCCTTTTTTCTACGACGATGGGAAAAATTAAAGAAGGAAGAATGAAAATAGAAGAGCTTACCTTTTTTTTTTCTTTCTCGAATGATCCACTTTAGGAGTTTTTCAAACCGTGTCTCATTTCGCGCTTTTGGTAAAGAAAAAAAAGGAAGAAGGTAACTCTTTAACCGGGGAAGAAGGAAGGGATGGCGGTACGAATACGCACGTTCGCATAATAAGGTGAAACTATCGAGCCGCAGGAGATACACTAGGAAAGCAAGCGGGGGTAAAGTCGCAATTGGAAAGAGTCACGCCAGGCTGCCATACTTGCCCCTTATATCTATCTAGTAGTCGCCTTGTGAAATACGCTATGCCGCGTTCACGGAAAAGATTTTGTCCCTTTTTCTAGATGGCAACGAGCACGTCGTTACGACCCATCTTTGAGAGTTCGACAAAAAGATTTGCAAATACGCTTATCTTATACGGGTACAACGAGGGAATTCGACTAGCGTTTATTTTTCTTGTTTTTTTCTCTCTCTCTCTCTCTCTCTCTCTTTCGAAGCTTCGTAAAAAAAGGAGCAAAAAATATCTTGCGCTTATCTTGCCAATAATTGTTCGGGCTCGCTTTCTCTCGCCTTCTCGTAGTTTCTACGGGAGTTTCGATAGGCGATCCGTATCGAGCATTCGGCAGGTACGTGAGTTTCATATCTATTGTCCAGCATCCTTGGAGAAAGTCATTTTGCCTTACGAGAGTAGCGCGATTTACGACTAGGAACAGCCTGGAATTGGTGGTGTTCGGGCTTTCTCGTCTCGTAGATATCGGATGAAAATTATTACATAAACTCGGGGAAAAAAAGGTCGTAGCGCGTGTCTGGTTTCAAAAGCGCGCTTAACATTTTATTCCTATATTATTATTAAATCGGTTCGTCAGAAAGCTTAGCTTCACTCGTTTCTTCGAATTCGCTCAAATTGGCCAGATTGGGAAACTTTGAGTATTCCCTGTATACGACGAAAAACTCTAATCGCGCTTATTATGTGACATTCATGAATTTCGATGAGTTCCAAAGTTCCAGATGAAGGAGTTTTATGATTTGAAATGTAAAACGTATTAGAGACTTGAAAAGTTTCGTTTTTTGTAGCACAACTTTAGAACTCGTTAGATCCTTCTAGGAGTCGTACTACCTAAGCTTTTTTAACGGCGAAGCAGAAAATCTTTTCTTCAGAGAAAATATTTCCAACTAATGCGTAATATTATATCATTTGTCCTTGACAAGATGTCGACAAATTCTTAGCAAATCTTACATTCTTATTCATAGAGTAGGATAATTTATGAAACGACAAAGTCCCTTTACCGATATCTTTTTTCCTTTAACGCGATAGAAATAATCGGTATATCTATGAATTTGTAATTGGCGCAAAACAAGCAACAGGTGCAGATATTTCGAAACGCGAGTATACCATCAATTACAATGCAACTAATTTACGGTAAAGGAAGGACGAAACGAATGTCTCTACGATATAGAATCGAATATTATCATATTAGCGGATCAGGCGAAATCGCCGCGGCCGCGTCAAAAACACGGGGTGCCAGCGGCGAATAGGGGCGACAGCTGCCGACAACGTAGCCGATGTTACGCCTAACGCCCTTATCGCGCGTGTCAATCGGCCACGCGGTTCGTTCTTCGATCCGTAAAAAATATACTGCGTTCTGTTGCTCCGCATGATATCAATTTAACGCAAACATACTCTCTCTCTCTCTCTCTCTCTCTCTCTCTCTCTCTCTCTATCTCTCGTAGATTCTCCGATGAGATATTTATTAAATGTCACGGGCAAGAAAGTGTCGCGTGGTTTTCAATATTAATCGTAGACTAATAACTTTGTATGATCGCTTTTTACTCGGGAGAATTTAAATCCAAAAGCGATACGCGCGAGTCGACTTTTATCGTCGTCGCCGTCCTTCCGCGTGACTTGACCTAGCTTCCTCCACCACTGCAGAGCCACTTATACGATGGCACGTCTGACTGCAGGAAGTCCACTACTACTTGCCAGCTTGTTCCAAGAACGTGCGTCGATTTCTTCACCGTTCTAATTTTAGGTCTACACTCGGCTCCACGACCCTTTCTACCAGCTCGCATTGCGCTCGTCTGCTTTTTCTCTACTTTTTCTCTGCTTTTTCTCTGCTTTTTCTCTGCTTTCTCCATCTCTCTCCATCTAGCTCTCTGCGCCACTGTGTAACCCTTTGCGCCGTGAGAGCCAGCACGGCTGCCCTCGGGTTACGGTGGCCGGCCAGTTAGTCGGCAAATAAATGAATGCCAGATGAGACGGATTCCTCTGAGTAAGAGAGTCTCGAACGACATCGTTTTCTCTTTATGAAAATCGTACTCATCCTCTTTCTCTTTAGAGCAAAGTGTCATTCGATGCTTTTACCAAATTCGAAAGATATTTTTATCTTTTATTGTAGAATAAAAGAGAAAAAGAAAAAAAAAAAGAAACATCGAGGAGACGACAAGTAGGCAGTGAGCCGAAAAAATATCGGAAGCTTTCGCCGAGTGTCATACCCTTTTGGTAAAAGTTACGAAAACTTTCTCTCTTGTAATTAGTTCCCAGCGGAGATAAACTGGTGCGTTGGCGTGACAGTGCGGATAAGGAGAAGTGGAAGATCGAAGGTACGAGAAAAAATCAAGCAAGTCAATCCAGGTCACGAGGGAGATAAGACTCCTCCTATCCTCTCTCTCGCGCGCGCGCGCGCACGTGCGTTATTTTATGCTCGGTCAAAGTTTTTCGCAAAAGGATCTGGGCGGCTGCGGCGGAGGCGGCATTTTAGCGAGTCTCCCGTCGACTTTCTCTTTGGTGGTCGTGTCGAAAGTTTTGCGAGAGAGCTTGGGATACAAGAACGACGTGGGAGGGGAGGAAGGGATGAAAATGGAGCGAGGATCAAGCTGGCGAAGAGGATAAAGATTTTTTTTCGCCTTTTCTCGGTAAGTATCTCTCCTCGTCTGTTCTTTCTTCTTCTACTTCTACTTCTTCTTCTTCTTCTTCATCTTATCTTCAACTTCGCTATCAAAGCAATCCTTTCAAAGAGGCAATGCGGCGTCATTCGCTTTTCGGCATAATTAAAGTCAATTACCCCGAAAACGAGAATTTTCTAGTCTGTGAAAATGTATATATCGCGAGGAAAGATTTTAAGGCGCGGTAGAAGGAAACGGCGAGAGCATTGCCAGACAGGGCCTATAGATTTCGTGGCTTACGAGAGAGTCTTATTAAGTTTGACATGTTCCTTCAAGTTTCAACGAAGACTTGCGAGAACTTGCAAGTATATTAAAAAATTAACTTACGCGAAACGCAACGGTAGATATATAAAAACAAAGATTATATTTCTATTTCGACTCAGGTCACGTTCCAATGCGGAAAGATTGGATGCTATGCACTGCATGCTCTTCGATCTCTTCTTTCTGTTTTTATGTCTCTCTCTCTCTCTCTCTCTCTCTACCCTCCCCCCTGTAGCCACGTAGATAACTCTTTATAAATATCTATCCGTTTGTATGTTTTAACAGGTGGACTGATTGATCCGCGTGGAACGAGCGTGCAAACGTCTCTGTGTGAACACACGTATCTCGGAAATTGAAAAAAAAAAAAAAAAAAGAAATAACAATGGCCGACACCACAGTGAGAAAATCGACGAAAAAATTAAATCTTTGCGTCTGCATTACACGATTCGATTTTCTCGCGCAAAGAAGATATATGGATTAATTCGAAATCGTCGTTGTAGCGAATTTCTTTTCAAAAATGCATTTTACGATCTGGACGGGGAACAAGCAAAAACTTGTAAAAAATATAAGTACGTGCGGTTAAAAGGATACGGAAAGAATGAGTTTAGGAACGAGCGATGAACGTTTCGCACGTTTTGCCTTGCTATGTAAGCTCACGCGTACCGGAAATTACGGTGGTATACGAATTACGTTTGAATGGTACGCCAGGAATTTTCCATACCTATGCGAAGGTACATTCGATAAAAAACAAAAAAAAACAAAAAAAAATTCTTTTTGGTAATAAAAAGAGAAAATCTATCCGATATCTCCATTGTCAGAACATCGCTTCCCACGAGAATTCTATTCGCTCTTTGCCTCCATCTCGTGTCTTCTGCCAAGGTACGCGCAGGCTACAGACTATTACTCTCTCTCTCTCTCTCTCTCTCTCTCTCCTTTCTATCTCCGTATCTTTCTTCCGGTTGTACTATCGAGTCCTGTGCGACACGAACGAGGGGCAGAAGTGAGACACTAAGTATGCATAGCCAGGTTCCGGCTTCGAGTACGCGTCTGGACTTCACCTCTAGGCTTGGTAACTAGTTGGCATGTGGCCATGCATAGAGGTGCACGCTAATAAGTGTACGGCTCTCCTAATATTCGAGCCAATGATAAATGCCGTAATACCTGTCATTGGCAATACTTTTTACCCATCTTTCGACCATCTCAACGTATTTAATTTTACTTAGCCATTGTACAATGTTTGTTATTGTTAAAGTAATCGAAGAATTCCCATCGCGTAGCGATTAATCACGATGGTCACGAGAGGAGGGACTTGAAAGATCGAAGGGTCAAGTCACGTGACCGCGTTATCGCACCGAACGAGCGGCAAAAGTCAAAGAGCTTTTTCTTTACCTTTCGCACGCCTTAAAGTCATACGCTGACGATTAATGATTCCGTCGGCAACGGAGCAAAAAATCCATTAAGCTTGGATCCATAAGGTTGGTTGTATAGAGCTTGTGTAGGAGCGTAACGATAAATCGTAACGAAAACATGCATTGTCGTTTTCGCGGCCCTCGCCCAAAAGTCGACCTGGAAACATCGTCATTGTCTTCGTCTAAGAGGGTCCAAATATAATATTAGGATAATTTCCAAAGTAGAAACAGAGAGAGGGGTGGGGAGACAATGACAGAGACATGACATCTTTCATCCAGCAGTCATTTAGCGAGGATGACACATTTCGAGGCATCGATCGATTGCTACTAATTCGTTGCTTAACCTTTACCATAATCAAATCGTTAAAGCAACGTACTCGACGTACTCCCTTCTCGCTGTTTCTTCCAAATTTAATCAATTTATTCTCGTCGCATAAAGAAGAAGAATCGATCGAGGGAATGACAGCGTCGTATTCGTCCGTGGCAAACTCAATATCTATTCCAATATATAAAGAAGGAATTTTGAAAGGATTTTATCAAAATGTTCATATTATAATACGTACAAGGGTGTGGTGTGTTCTTACGCAGGAAGCGTTCTTAGGGCTCTTTGGCGTTTTACGAAGGAGTTTCGTCGCAACGAGACTTTTTGCCGTCTACAAACCCAATGGATATCTTGTAATTTCGAACGAACGAACCAATCGCCATTTTCACCGATTCAGGAAGGACCCATTAAAACCAAAAGGAGAAACCCTTTTGTCCTTCTTCTCTCTCTTGAAAATCCATACGAGCGAGTACGTTTGTTTTTGATTCTTTCGTAATACATTTTCAACGATAAATATGAATTTCGATGGATACTTCAATAAAGATTTATCAAATATTCTATTTCTCTTTCTTATACTATGCGTAGATAAAGGGAAGGTAATCCAACAACTTCCGTGATCGTAGATTGCAACTTTAAATCCTATAAAAAATGTTCCCGTGTTATTCTTCGAGATTAACGTCTTTCAAAGAACGGCAAAAAAAGACAAAGGAGAAAATGGAAGTAAAGAATAGGGGAATAGATAGAGGAAGGTTGGAACGAGACGAAAGCTTTGCGAGGAAGAGCCACGCGAAGCGTGGTGCGTGTGCGCGAGAGAGAGAGAGAGAGAGAGAGGAAGGCGCAGGAACGAAAGGTCGGAAGTGAAACGTAGGAAAACGGAAAATAGAGAAGTCTTTATGGCAACTCATAACTCATGCCTCCTTATTGAAACTTCCTTCTCGAGAATGGATTAAGACGGTTTCTACGAAATTCGTTGAAATTTCCAGAGCGCGTAATTTATGTATTCGTTAGTATGGCATTACGAGCTAGTCCACCATCTTCCTACCGTTGTGCGATTTTCGAAAAGCAAACGCAAAATCTGTTTCGATGTACGAGCAACGTACATTTCCTAAGTCCTAAAGTACGCCGACGTTTTTCATAATTTTGACGTAGAAAATCGATCCAAAGTTTCGTCAAGTTAATAGAAGCTAAAGCGTGGAGAGGACGACCACAGTGGTAATTACCGCTACATCGTTTTTGGGCGTGTCTCTGTTGTTCTCTTAAATATTCGGTAATTCGAATGTAAATTTTTCCATGATTATCATTTAATAGGGCGTTAGCGTTACGCCTGCGAGCCTTTCTGGCGTTATTAGTTTTCTCATGGCGTTAAACGACGATACGATACCATCGACGTAGGATGGTCTTTGATTTTACTGAATGTTCTATTCGAAAACGTTAACACGTCGCGGACATTTACCTCGAGGAAACATTGTACAGACTATTTATTTAAGTGACTCCCGCGTTATTTGTTACGTTATTGCTCCAGCTATGGAACTGTACCATACCACCCTGCTATTATTCGTGGATCTGCAAATGCGAAAACACAACGGAGGAAAACGGATGAAAAAGAGAAAGAGAAAAGAAAGGCGATACGGAAAATGGGGAAAGAAATAGGAGGTCAGGGTGGGGAGGGGGAGGGAGAGAGAAAGAAATAAAGGGAAAAAGAGTGCATTTCGAGCGGATATGAAATTGCGTGACGCCGTCGAGTGAACGAAATGCTTGTCGTGTTTCCGCCACGAGACATTCATACTTGGGGTCTGGCTACTACAGTCTCTACACGTCGTCTGCCTGGAAAACCAAGAAGAAGACAGGGATCTCTCTGTCTATCTTCTTTTCTAGCATTCAACTCGCCGGCGTACGATTCGTTCATACGGTTGGCTCTCTCCAGATGGCCACGTAATGTAAATTTCCATTTTCTTACGAGCATGCCGGATGCGAAAAAATTTCGTCCTCATCAACGACGAAGATACGCGATAGCACCTGAACCGCGCGATACGAAGAGCCGTGCGAAGCGCACCTCCTCGTCGTCTCTTTGAGTTCTCCATAAGCGTAATAAACATTCCGAGTAATCCGACCGCGTATTCTTTCCTTCCTTCTCTTTATTTTTTATATCTTTCGTTGAATTCATTGCGATATCGAGGAACGCACATATACTCAAAGAAATTCCTTTGTTACGGACGTGACGAGCATTCTGCAACGATCGATCTAATCGAAACTATTATACGAAATTATATTTCGCTCTTACAGAATAAAATGGAATAGGTCATTTTCTTTTTCTTTGGCACTATCACCTACGTACACCTATTAGCCTAATCATTCGATCTTTCTCGATGTGGAATATAAATCGTGGGGGCGCATAAATGACGTAGATTGAAGAACGACTGAACGTGTTTTGGGCCAACGAAAACGCAGACGCGACGACAGCGTCGACGGCTATAGGAAAGTGCTCAAAGCGTGGAGAAGAAGAGAAATGAAAGGGGGATGGGAAAAAGGGCAAAGAGCTAGAGGATAACGAAAGACAACGTTTACCGTCTACGAAATGCGACTGTGCCATCGGTTATCGTCGAAACACTCTGAAAATACCTTGGCGGTTGTAATAATTGAAGAGAGAGAGAGCCCCTGAGGCATCCGCGTAGAAAATGGCTCGAAATTGAGGAAGGTAAATTGAGAGCCGCCTTGGATTAGGGGGAACGAGTCTACTGCTGCCACATGCGACCTCTTTGCGTAGGTAGAGACGTTACTGCGACGTAGAGGAAATAAGGGAACGAAAGAGTCCAACCCTTGGATTTATTTTTCTTCGCTAAAATACTTGGTCCCTCCGTTATTTCGTATTTTTACCTGTTAAAAAGTGAAGGCGGAGAAAAGAATGCAATAAGGCCTACTGTCTTAAATGATCTTTTAAATGACGTAAAATTTGGAAAAATTGTTCTTCTCGCCTTGTAACCGTTTAGCTTTAATAGACGATAACCTTTTCATAAAGTGAAAATAAACGAGAAAACGTTTTGAAAGAGAAAGAGGGAATGCGTAGCGAGGAAGTAATGAGCATAGAACTTGGACGAACGCGAGTATCCACTTTGGCAGCTTCGGATTTACTCGAGCACTTCTCCAATTTACTAGATACATCTTGTTTTTTTTCGAGAGTTAGTCGACTTCCCCCCTCCCCCCCCCCCATCACTCTCTATATCGGAGCACGCGAGAGACTTTCCTTATGATAATAAGACGGCACTTTTGCGAGGGCATCTCGGACGTTTATCTTTCATCGAATTCGCCTAAATCACAGAACTCCCATAGGATTTTAAGTCGAATTTATATCTTCCGTGGATATTTTCTATAAGAAAGAGAGGAAAGCGGTAAAAGTCTGAGAGAAGACCTAAAGAGAACGCGTCTCTCGAGAAAAGACGAATGCCGCAATGAGAGGAATGGAGGATAGAGATAGAGAGGGAGAAAGAAAGAGAAAACGAAAAAGCTCCGCCATTTCGCGGAATGAAGATGTATGCGAAGAATCGAGCCGGAACCTTTCGTGATACTGAAAGAGATGGCGAGAAGGAAGTAAAGTAGGTCTCATTGACTAGGTGTCACGGACAGGAACATTAGATGCTACTTTGACTGACGGAAAGCAAACAGCCGAAGGTGCGTCACGTCGAGGAACCCGCGGTACGACGAGTCGCCTACCGAATCATAGAAGAAGCCTTCAAGCGGATTTATTACTTCCTTTTTGTTTCCCAATGAAATCGAGAGCGAGGAGACGAGGGCGAGAGCGACAACGACAGAGAGAAAGAGAGTTCTGCAATGGGAATTGCGTCCGTCGTGAAAAGTAAGATAAACTGTCCTGGTTCCTATTGAAAATAAAAGGCGAAGAGAGAGAGAGAGGCTGCGTCGATATTCAATTACGTACACAAAACGGAAAAGAATGTTTAAGAACAGTGCCAAGCGAGATTGTTTCTTCTTTATTAATACCTTTTATCGCACTCTCTCCGTTATTCTTTTTTCTTCTCGTCTCAAGCTTATCGCGCTTCTCTACAAAGTACGTGCCTCTCGGCGATTAATCATCGCGTTTCATTGCCACGTTACGTATTCTTGGAATAATCGGGTTCGCCGCGGATAAATTATAAAACTCTCTTTCGAGAGAGCATCCCTCTTCATTTTATATTTCACTTTTGCTGTTAACAGTAACCGCGTTATTTCGCGGGCCAACGACGTTTCCAAAGGCACAAGTACCGTCTTGTAAAGTTTCTTTGCCATCGAGTAAATCGAGAGACGTTCCTCTTTGGAACGACGGTGTCCGAAAAATTTGACCTCCCGCAGCCGATTTATTTCTCTCCAGAACCCCGACATAAATATCCTTGAATCATAGGAAATATTATTTTTACGATTACGTCGTTCCTCGTCGTACGGAGAAACTCGGAAAAAAGGAAAAGAATTGTACGACGTTCGAGTTTGATGGAGAAAAAGGAAGAGAAGGGCGGAGGGGAGGGGGGGGGAGGGTAAAACGGGAAGATGGTATAACTGGTAGCGGCGCAGACGACATTTATATCGACGATTTATCACCGAGAAAAAGTTAGATAAAACTCGGCCACGTCTGGCCACCATACTTACTACCACCCCGTTAACTTACCTCGGCCCACCTCTTATATCCTCGAAAATGTAATGGAGCGTACGACCGAGATTGTCTCCTGTTAAGTTAATTGCCCCTCGTCGTCTCGCTTTCACCAAGGATAAATGAAGGAAAGTTCGAAGGATCAATTGCCTCTCTTCATCGACAGAAATATTTTCAATGCAACCTTGACCATAGCAATTATTAACGTTGATAACTTGATCCGGTTAATAGGACTAGCTATTTAAAAATTCTATTTCTATATTTACGTGAGCCTTTTGCGATAACGAAAATGTTCTCTTTCTTTCGAACTACATTCTTTCCTCCCGTTATTATTCTACCTCCGAGCGAAACGAGTCTGCAATCAATAACGGAGTGCGTACCTCTGGGAAATTGTGGCACGACGTGTAGCGGGAACACCAACACGGAGCTTTAATTTCCAATGCACGAGGAAATAAGGAGGTACGAAGGAGGGATTTCGCGCGTGCGTCTGCAAGCACTGGACTCGACGGAGAAAGGGAGATAACGAGACCCTTCTCTAACCTTTCTCAAGTTCGAACCAACTTTTTTCCCCTCGCTCTTTTGACTCCTCTCAATCTCAATCTCGAGTTACGTTTCAAAGTTCAAAGTGTTTTGAAAATATACAAAATTATTCTCGTTCCTTCTTGCCTTTCTCGGTTGATATCGAGCTGATATAAGATTTTTAACATTTTAAGCGAGACATTTAAAGAGACAACTTTGGCCGTTTTCTTTCTTAACCAACGTTAGAAGGAACGATGAAAGTCGAGTTCTTCCGAAGGACACATCAAAATATTTTACGCGACGTCATAGTATCGTATATGTGTCCTATTGTTTGGCGACATAGCGTCGTTGGAGGAGTACTTCTAACGTAAGAGGTCGATGAGAGCGAACACAGAAAGGGAGAGAGAAAGAGTCGGGGTAAATAAGAGAGATGTTTCACGTATATCGAGAGTGAAATAGCGGTAAACGAGGATGGCGAAATAGGGCCGAGAAAGACGGATTAGGAAAGAGCGCCACACGGTAGTATCGGGCCGTACGTGCCTACGCGTACTTACTTTGGCCAACATCGTTGAAAACGTCGCTAGGAGACGTTGCGTTGTCATTTTTTCTCTCTCTCTCTCTCTCGTAATGCCATCCAACCTCGCTATTTCTCTCTCACCTCGTTCTTCATTTCTCTTGCTCGCTCCGTAGATTGTCTATTGTCTGGTAAACAAAGCTGCTGCCTCTATGTACGACGCGAAGGCAAATGACAATCAGCGACCTCGGGCAAGCGACTGAAGAGCGAGAGAGGAGCTGCTGCATCGCGTGCATCTTGTCGAGTGCACGCGTTCCCGTATATGCATCATTCTAGCATGCCTATGCGTCGACGCGTCGCGAGTTTAGTCCAACGAAGGCTCCGATGGAAGCTCTAGATTACGCACACACACACACACACACACACACACATATATATATATATCTCACAAAAGGTTTTCCGGTGCATCGTGCAAATTCGCGTCCACGTACGTGGCAGATAGCCCTCAATGAGAAAACGAGAAACTTGGGCGACCTTGAGCTTACGTTCTTCTCTCGTTTTGTATCTCCACCATCTCCATCGGAAGAGTAATTTTTTTTGTTGCAATAGAAAGGCGCGATTGAAACGATCCAGCGATGCGTATAAAGGCACGTAATTCGTAAAGCAGGTACGCGCGGCGGACCTGCTATGACATTTCATTTTGCAACGAGCCGACGAGACGGAGACAATGGATGCCTCTTTTGTTTGAACCCCTAGGAGGAGAAGGAGAAGAAGGAAAATGCGCTCCGAGAGAACAAACGTTTCGCACTACGGCTTTTCTCACCCCGTAGCAACCACGTCGCAAGCATTCAAGCCCATCCCATCACTACGACGCTGTCACCCAAAGGACGCATCGCACATTTCCAAGGCATTACTATTAATTTACCTTTTGCCTTGCCAATCTAATGGGTGAAAATCGAAAAGTCATCAGTCAAAAGGGCGGATGTCGTTTGAGAAAATCGACTTTACGTATACACGACATGCACGATATGCCCCGTAATTACGTTCGTCCTCGGAATCTCTTTTAAAAGGGATAGGCTACTTAATGAACGATGTAAATCGAAATGTTCTGTTAATTTGACTCTTTTTATCGCAAAAGGAGACGCCTTAATGAAAATGTCAAAGACATCCGGTTGGCTCTAGCTACGATTTCGTCAGATTTTCAACTTTAATCATCCGCCGTCGTCGTTGTAATATTTATGATCTATGTAATACTTATTGTTTTAAAAACAATCTTCCCTTTTGCGATCCTTTAAAATGGTGTCGAACAGTAGAGCTATATAGGACGATATGAACGCCGATGGAGCCTGGTCGTTTTGTTTTGAATAAAAGAACGTTTCGAAAAGAAGCAAAAGTTATGGCAAATCGGATATCGGGTGTTGGTTAATTCATGGTTGCAAAGTCCGATGGAAGAGACGTACGAGAAGAGAGTAGAAAATGATGGAGGGTCATCTTCGAGAGCGAAACATTGCTTTCACCTTTGTTTTTTTTTTTTTTTGTCATTTTTCTTTATCGTTTCGCTTCACACAAATGCGTACCAACCAAGTGTTTCCGTTAT
This sequence comes from Vespa crabro, assembly GCF_910589235.1. Taxonomy (NCBI): domain Eukaryota; kingdom Metazoa; phylum Arthropoda; class Insecta; order Hymenoptera; family Vespidae; genus Vespa; species Vespa crabro. Next base: position 11,975,865 of record NC_060958.1, on the reverse strand, counting down.
CTAAAGAAAATTCATCCGAGCTCTATACTAAGAATATATTGATGGATTCTTATTTCTCCGTTGCTCGCGATCCTACCTTCTCATTCCCGTCGAAATCTTTTCCTTTTACGTTGTGCCACGCGATACGTTGCAAAGATTTAGTTTCGTTAGAAAGGAAAAAAAAAGAAAGAAGACGTTGGTAGACATTTGGGTAAATACGTGAACGTATGATCGCAGGAAGGAACTAGTAGGCTAAAAGATTTGGATGATTGTACGATAGACGTTTCTCGCAGACGGTTCTCGTTACAACAGACCGTAGCTCGGTACGTTAAGTTTTTTAGGATAAAAAATGTTAGGGTTGGCTCATGTACGCGCGCGGTTTGTACGAAAAGGACAACATGAGCGCGTCGCGGCGTCTCTATCAAGCGGTGTCACGACGACGTTAGATGAGATTGCGAACTTTATTACAGAAGGAAACTTTTACTTCCCCCGATGTCTGCCGGTTATAAAAGTTCCACGGTAGCAGAGCGGCTCTACGCGCAATCTTATGCGACGGATTCAAAATTGAATTTCCGACAGGGGAGATATCGTCGGAGATATCGCGCATCGTACTTCGAATCGAATTAATAACTCCATTCTCGGGGTCTATTCGTTTAGTTAAAAATTCGTCCGACGTTCCGCTTTAGAGTAAGAAATTGTCCTTGCCGCGTATTTACGCCTCCGTACACGATTAATTTGTAGGTAATTCGATAAGTAATCTTTTGGCTCGTGATAAACACGAGCGTAGAACTCTTCTTCGAGCGTATGCGCCTTTTCTTTTCGAACGAGACCGTATCGCGAGAAACAAGCCGCGAGCCGATCCGGCCGAAAAGAAAAAAATTCTCGATCGGACACGATATAGCTCCCATATTTTTACATCGGATTTTCTTTGCCCCAGGCTGAGAAAAGTTTTTCCAAAGCGGGAAGAATCCCGCAAGGAAGAAGGCGAGAAAAAGTTGTACGCGTTACTCACCGCAGGCACCCTCGTGTTTTATTCTAGTATTCTTCCTTCTCTGGCAGCTCGCCTGTCTCAGATGACATTGATTCGTATACGTCACGTCGTCGGAGCCGCAAACCTGTGCGAAATTTGACGGACAATTCGTTGGACACTGGCACAAAGCTTTACCGTTCTCGGATACGACACACGTAGCGCCCCAAGCGCAATAAGTCTTCTCGCAGGGTTCTGAAAAAAAAGCAAAAAAGAAGATATCTGTAGTCGCTATAGTTGTTGGACCGGATATTTGACTTGTCGCAAAGTAATCGCAGAGATATAGATAAACGTAATTTCCTTTATTTCCTTCCTCGCGCGATTATTTCCTTCCTTGACGCAATTCAAATAATTCTTTCTTCAAACAAAAAATATATTTTTCATGAGAAAACTTCGTTATTCGGTAGTAAGTTCATATAGGTATTTATTTCATTTTCATCGCTTCAAACGCGTATGAAGCATCGTTAAATCCAGCAACGCGAATCGATAATTAAGAAAAGTTACTTAAAATATTAATTAATCCGTCCACTTTTCGATGGTTGAAAAAAAAGACAGATTATCGAACCCGTCCACCCGAACCTTCTCTCTCCCTTCTTTTTCTTGACGCTAAACCACCAATGGCAGTGGCCATACTTCTCAACGTCTCAACTTTTCAACTTTTTTTCTCTCCCTCTTGCGCGCGCGCACTTGTTCCTTCTTTCTTTCCCTTTTTTTCACGTAGCTCGCCCAACATAGAACAGGTTCGCAGGAGCACAATCAATTTTCCAAGAAAGTTGGTACGAATGGGGCAGAGAGAGAGAGAGAGAGAGAGAAAGAAGCTTTGCTTTGAGAAACCTCGTCGGATAATCCATGCTCCACGATCATTAATATAGCAGACGAGTTGATCCCCGAGCGGTGAAAAAAATCGTCCAGCTCATGCCAACCTAGGGAGGTCAATCGCTTTTTCCACAGTTACGGATAGACGAAAAGGGCTCTTTTTTCCTATCTTCTTTCTTTTGCTTTCTCGCTCCAACATCGGCTTCTCTCGTAGAGAAGAGATCGTTGAACGACGTGTCGGCGGAGGGTGTCACCGAAAGAGACCGATAAAGAGCCGTTTTTCCTGTCCGACTTCTCTTCCTAGTTCTCTTCGTCGAAGGAGAAACGTCGTTCATGATTTTTGAGAGACTCCACGACTCTCGTTACTTTGACCGATATCGAAAGAAAGGCCGACTCTCCTCTTCTCATTCGTCACTCTCCTACGTCTTCCCTCAGGACCTTTTTTTATCTCTTTTCCGAAAGCTTATACACTCTCTTCGTTCTCTTACTCTCGATTACGATAACCTGCGGGGACCTTTTGAATTTCTACATCTACCTACTACGTTAAAAGGATTAAACGTCGTAATTTAAGTATAAGGCATATAGTAGCCGCTCGAAATATTACTCTATTACGTAGGACTTTGTATCTACCGATCTACTTTACGTCGCATCATCGTTCTCGTCGCATATGTAAATAAAGTCCGATCTCGGTGTTTACCCACGGTCGGCATTTACGGAAAATTTTCCAGACAAATTGTCAACGGCGAAAAGCTATCTCATACGCGCGTACGTTGCGAGCTTTGCTTCGGTTTACGGCGAATATTTGCTTTTGACCTGTCACCGCCAATTACACTTTTTACCATATGAGAGCCTATCGATCGAACCCACGCGATCGTTTCGTTAATATATACTCACACGAGGATTTCACGCTCCAAAGAAATCCATTTCCCGTAAACATAGGCTAATTTCGTCCCTATATGTAAATTCTGCGCGTTTTACGTTCGAACAAAGAGAAAAGGGAAATTACTGTTTTTCCTAATGACGTTTTGCCTATACGAATAAAAAATTGCTCACGCTCGAAAAAAAAAAGAAATATGTAGGAGGAATGGGAGGGGGGAGCGGGACAAGTCTCGCGATTCTATTATAAAATAATATACAAATAATCGGAAAATGTACGACGGGGGTTCTTCTATACGCCGATGCAATCCGCCCTTACATATTTCACGTAGTTTATAAAAAGGTGGTTAGGGACCGGACACTTTACCGTGTTACGATAAACAGGACTACGTTAAGTAGTAATCTGCAGCTTATAGCCGGTTAACGTTGGGAGGGTCAACGCTCCGACTATTCGATCCCTATCCTATATAGTTCGTTCGCGTTAACCCGCTCTACTCTCCTTGTTTAGATTTCTCCACGTTTATCGATCTTTCCACTCTGCGCGTCGCCTTGCTTCGAAAACTTACGTTTCTTTTCAAAAGCAATTATTTTAATTGCGACTATCGACGACATCGACGAATGAACGATGACTTTCAACGCGAGTTCGTGATAAAAGGAGAAAGAAAAAGATTTACTATTGAAGGCATATAATATTACGACTCTATGTACGATGTAATATCTCATTTTTGATGAATACAAATGCAGGAAAAAAGAAAGGAATCAAAGATTTGCAAAGAATGTCACGGCAGAACCGCCAAGACGCGTCCCGAGTGATGATATACCGAGAAAGTTAATCAATATCAAATAGCACCGAATCCATTTCAAATAGCGGCAATACATTTTTTAACGCACAGCGACCCCTTTGATGCCGAACGTTCGATATATTTCGTTCATGAGCGAACGAAATAGCGTAAAAGCTCGGTCGACCATATATGTGACTGCTGGTTGACAATGAGCAGCTCGTATTCGAGTCATTCAAAAACATAGCATAAATATTCACCGAGCTATGAAATGGGCACATTTAATTATAATCGAATCAGCAAATTGAGCAGAGATTGGTAGTTATTAAAAAGTTTTCTCTCTCTCTCTCTCTCTCTCTCTCTCTCTCTGTCGTTTCGCCGAACAATGTTTCATCATTTTTTAATCAAATAAAACTAACGGACGCGATAGAAACATAAATTCTGAGGCAGAGAAGGAAATTAAATTACACGGGCAAGCGTACTCGGTTTTATGATGCTTGCTTACGTCAGCATATGTCGTAAACGCGACAGGAAGGAGAAGGACATGGGAGCGTTACGAGGCTATTACTTTTTCGTTAGCGTTTTTCTTTAAGTTCGCACATTGTAAAAGAAGAAACGAGGAAGATGAAGTCGCAGACGCGAACAAGCTCGTTCTTCATCCGACGATCGTAATACCAGCCGTTACCTGTACAAGCAGAGCGGTGTATGACCCAACTTGCCCTCTTCGGGAGCAAGTCGTTTCAAACGCGATTACCTCAGGTGTACCTTAGATATATATATATATATATGTACCTATCGCCTCGAAGAGATCTTCTTTCTTATCCTCGAAACGTACGATTACATACGTATGAAAAGCAAGAAAATACATCTTCCTTCGAAATAACTCGGCACGGATGGAGGAATCAGATATTTCCGTGTCCGTTCCGTTAAGCCGAATCTAGGATGTTCCAATCGTGTCCCCAGGCACAAGAAACCCTCTCTTTTTCTCCATTTCTCTCTTCCAAAATAACCCCTCGAAAATGAATTGGGGATATGTGGGTTAAAGGCCAGAAATACAGATCCCTGTCAAAACGGAGGCGTTATTAATACTTTTCACGTATAATCCGTCAGCGTACACGACCCCTGGGAGAAGGGTCTCGGAAAGAAAGAAAAGAAAGGAAAAAAGCTCCGTGAAAATCCTCTGGTCAGCCATGTCCCAGAGGACAGTGTCAATAGACTCATTAGTTTTTACGGAAGGATCGTCTATGATCGCGTCATTTATATTAATAACGTGCGAGCTCGGCGAATTTATCGTGAAATAAGGTCAATGGAAAATTTTCCTTTGAGAAAGCACCCGTTAAACTCAACCTATAGATAATTGACGGCTAAACGATAAGAATGCATTGATAAAAGGTATTACCTACTCCGTGTAAGCAAACAATTCATGTACGATTAATTATTTAAGTACGCTGCGGAAGAAAGTAATCGTTAATAGTAAGTAAGAATGAAAGATTCGATTAGAGATTAGAGTTTGCGCAGTTCGACTTCCGCTTTCTTGATTGTTCTCTCATCAATCATAATCCGTCTTGATCGTTGATTCGAGAAAGTAGTTACCTATCGTCGTTGTCACGAAGATAGGTAACTACGACAGTCCAGGTAAATATTTAGTAAATGGAACCTTTTCGGGGAAAAGAACCTTATTCCTTTGGTTTACACGAATTATCTCTCTCATTTGACACGGCTTGCACACTAATACCTTCTTCGACTTTTTATAATAGTAGAGATCAATACGAATAAAAAATATAGCCATAGTCCCTTAAGAGGATTTATATTTCAACGACGCGTCGTGGACTTTTACAAGATCTTTTCCTAAAGAGCCAATCGACCGTGTTTTGCTTTAGCATCACGGTCCATGTAAGTACGTTATAATAGAAATGAAAGCAATCCTATAATCCATTTTTTTCCAATTCATTAACGGTAATAATCGTTTTACGAACACAGATATTCCCGATGAACTTTCTTGAGAAATTTATATCTTTTCGTCAAGATATTGACGAATTTGAACGTAATAGAATTGAAATCGATCGAGAAGATTTAGATTTTCAAATCGATATCGATTGTGAAATTATCGAACTTTTCGATAATATGTCGCTTTCGTAGTACCACGTGGCCAACGCTTTCGCGAGTAAGAAGCCGTCCTACGAAATTCAATGATGAAAAGGTACCGTCCGAAGAAAAGTTTAGGAGAGGTAAGTACGACGTTGATAATAGATGGGAACGATGGAAGCGGGTACCTGTGCCGAGTTAAGAAAGCCGAGAATAAAACTCAATTAACTAGAGTTCCAGGAAACGCTGTTAAACGCGATGCATACTGAATATCGAACTTGGCCATGCTGTTAAATTGGAAATACTAGGAAATGCTTATATTTTTTTTCTCGTCTTTTACTCCACATCTTTTTCATCTTTCTTTTCGACTGTGGCGTTCCACCATCTAGTGGCATTTTTTGTAAAAAGCTAAAAAACTCGTGCAAACTTCTTATAGACTTTGCCATTTGCCCTAACGAGACTGTCAAATTGTTACTTCAACGTAACGAAGAAAAATGTTTTTCGTTCGTTCGAAAAACTTTTTAACGCTTTTCGTTGGAAAAAGCACAATTGGATACGGTTATAGCATCCATTTTGCATCGATGCAATGCTCGGAGAAGATTCGAGCGTAGCCAAAGAGTAGCCGGCAAATAGTTCGAAGACAAAACCCAATGATTGATTTGCGTCGCAAAAAGTTTTACCTTCTAAATATATATATATATTTGTGTATCGTATGTATAAGCTTTTCAAAGAATATGTGTACGTTCTCAACGCTCGCGCGCGGAGTAAGAGAAACAAGTGAAGATGACGATTAAAAGAACGACGACAAATTTGTTTCTTATTTTTTTCTTCTAGGGTAGCTAAAAGATTCCAGAGTTTGCTAGTGTGCGTGTGTGTGGCGAGTAAGTGAGTCGATCGACAAAGCGTTCTTGGTAAGATACATTGTTTAAAACCTCAGAGAAAGTGGAACAAAGAATAGGACAAAGAGTAAAAAGGATTGCCGCTAATTGTACCGGGCGTACGTACGTGAGAAAAGGAACAACGGAGAGGAAAGCCTTGAAGAAAAAACCGAGTGAGTTAATAGCCATTCCATGTCCGAAAAGACCAATATTCTGTATATTACTTTCTTTTGTTATCGTTTCATAATAAATATCTGTTATTTTATTTCTTTATTAATCTCGGCTAGATATATATATATATATATATATATATATATACACATATCGTATTACCTTTATTATATAATCGAATATCTTTCTTTCCGACTTAGGAATTGGTATCAAAGGAGTTTGATTCCTTAATCGTAAGAAGAAATACCACACGGCTCCTCTTCTTTTTCCCTCGAAGAGAAGATAAAAATCAAGTTTCGTCGGTCGACGGTAAAACCAGGGTTTCTCGATAAGAAGATGTCTGGGATCATTTATTAGCGTTAAACTCGGCCGTCTCTCCGCTCGAGGTAATTATACGGCAGTGAGCCGTCTCTATCTACCGCTGGGATCCGATTAATGTCTTCCTTTAAATACGCTCCTGGACAGACGTTAAAGCGAAGCCACATTTTTATAACGACCGATCAAAGGAACGAAGATTTAGAATCAATTAGTTATCCTTTCTTTCAAATTTTTCGTCCGATATCGAGCTTGCGAGCTTCTTACGAATGTTAACGCGGATCCGTCGACGAAAAAAATACAACGAATGAGAGCATTAATGGAATATATTTTCACTCGACGCGAGGATCGTTATATGCCTATCAAATAAAAGATTCGCCAATTAATTATTTGTTTAGTAGAACAGCTTTTGTTCGCGTTCATTCTCGCTCGACGTCACTCGTTCGCGAGAAGCTGCTCTCTCTATCCTCTACGTCGATAAATGGAAACGAGCCCTGAGGGAGTGGACGCGGAATTAATATATCCTTCAAGGATTACTGACGGCCAGTAATTATCAAATGTCTCGAGAAATCTTCCATTCGAGCGTACTAAATACTAGAAAAATGGGCTATATATCGGTTGCGTCGATGACGCACGCTTAAATGCCGATAAAAGATACTCGGAGAAGGAAAACATTTTTCATAGAAATTAATTTTTTTCAATTCTGCCTCAATGCCTCAAGTTCTGTCGTAAAAGTATAGTAGCCCCGTTTAGTATTATTGTCGCTCCAATTTCTTTTTACTTCTCAGGACTGACCGATTGATGTGATACGAGATTATTATATGATCATCATCATTATTTCAAGATTAAAAATTATAGGTAATTATCATGAAATATTTATAGAGAAAAATCGTTGACAAATTATTATTTTTGTCGGAATATTTTTAAAGGAGATATACAATAAATAGAAATAAATTCTTATATCATTTGATTATTTATTACTTTTACAGGTAGAAAGCATAGAAAAGATCTAGTAAGTATGCATGAAAACGTGTATGTTCATTTTACGTACCTATTTGTTTAAAAAACGTATGTAATTAATATCGTTAAAAAATTGCTGCCAATCTTGAACATTCCGACTGATAACATTTTTCATGGTTTTCTCGCTCCTATAAGGTTAATATTTTCTATCAATAACAGTTGTAGAAATTCATATTTCCATTGACTAACGATGTATCCGCAGTGTGGCTCTGTAGTCGCACTGAGGGGGGTCCACTTTGATCGCCATCTCTTAGATATGCTGACGTGTGCCTGCACGATGTATTACTTCGTCGTTCCGCTTAGATATAGGTAATTGGAATATTTTCTTCTAACATATATCCTCTTTCTGTACACTGTAAACGATTCCACGGAACACGTTTTCTAATATGTATCGTTGGACCATCGTCGCGCGTTTAATAGATATTTGTAAAAATAATATCGGCGTGCCTCCGGGGACGGGAGAGGATGGCCTATCGCGTTCTATTTTCTCTCACATTTTCTAGCTTTATTTTTACGATCGATATCGATTACTTTACTCGCTTCTTAACGATGCTTCGATCTATATTTTTGCGTTTATATCGTGATCGATCGATATTTTCTATTTTTACATACGTACGTACACACACGTACGCATATGGATATTCCTTGCGCGCGCGCGTACACACACACACACACACACACACACACACTCTTAATCTTAACCTTGAGTAATATGATCTCACAGTTTTCAGTTTTCCAAGAACTCACGAGCGAAAATAATACCTCGCCGAATACACGCCTTTGTGTAGTCCTTCGTCATACGTACAGGTAAGTCTATCTCTTTTCAAAAACATAGCGAGGCTTAGAGAGAAAGAGAGAGCATTGAAGGATTTCCAAGAAATTCTCCAAGAATAAAAAAAAACCAAAACAAAACAATAAAGCATTTTAGTCTCTCTCAAGGCGAGAAGAAACCTAACTTCATTCTTACATATCGTACAGCTAAGAAAGCATCGGTTTAATTTGTTCCAAGTAAGCGAGTACTAAATAATACTTTTATTATATGAAACATTTTCATTCTAATTTATTTAATATTAGATATACGTATATTACGTACAATATTTGGTTATTATTACGTAGAAAAGTATGAGGAATTTGTATCCTTTTTAGATTTTATTCGCCGCATATTGTTTTAATTTGGAAAATTATGAATTAACAATGGGTTTTCGTGTACAGAGCGATAAGACTTGGGCAATTGATATTGCTTCAGAGTCTATTTTAAGATACAAAACTGGAACAAGAATATTCTTTATATATGTGATATTACTTTCTTGCGGTATTAATAGTTTTTCTATGTTTCAGCTAATCTCAAGTTTTATAAATTTATTACATTAACTGATTAAATAAAATCAAATTCAATAGAAATTCGCGAAGCAGAAGAAACGATGTTTTCGTTAATATGTAATTTTCCCGGGGAAGGATGCTTCGCGTAATAGTCCAACGAACGCTTTAGTAAAAAATTTAATAAATTTCTCTTTTAAATCCATCTTCAATAAGTCGAACAATTTTTTATTATAACAATGATATTAATAATTTGGTTCTTCCTTTTGTTTCAGATCATGATCATGATCGGGATTGTGCTCGAATCAATGAATAAATCGAGTGTAGTATCGTCGATAATAAACGAAAAACAATAAAATCACGAGATAGAGATTGTTCGTTAATTTAAATTCATTTTCGCGTTCTCGTGATTAAAATGAATTTTAAGGAATACGTTTACTACCGTTTGGATATTGGCTGCGTGCAATGCAGTCTCAGTTGTAGAGTCAGTGTTCCCGTTCCTTCCTCATTATGTTTTTTCGTTCTTTTTAACGTTTCCTCTTTAACGTTCTAGTTTAGCGAATGAAATTCAATGTCGTCTCTAATTCAATTAATAAGTAATTATCGCGTATTAGAGTCAGTGCATCGCGGAAGATGGTTCGAAACTACATCATTTAGCTCCCGATTTTGTAGTCAGCCCATTTTCAACCTTCTACGGATCAACCTCCCTCAATTTCGACCTACACCGCGGACGAGTGTTTTGGAGCCATCGGAGAACTTCTTAAGTAGCCTTTTACGCTCTAACACGTTTATCTCTTAATAGTACTATTAAGTTAGAGTTCTAATTTTAAGGTTAACTTATTTTTAAGGCTAATTTAAGGTAAAAATGGCAGATCGATTAATTATCTGTCGCTCAGAAAATGTAGATAAGTTCCAGAAAGCGTGGATATAATCGAGGAAATTTAATAAATAAGTAAACCGATACTTATTTATTAATCATTCTAATATCATTTTATGATCGGCATACTTTTAACTTTTAAATCTTTTGTTATCGATAAATCGCGTAAATTGTCGATAATTAATACAAAATTGTTGGAAGTATGCTGGTGTCGTGTAATAAATATAACGATATGATACCTTGGTAATTGTGCGCGTGTAAGATAGCATAGCAATTTTTATACTTTTCGATCGGTAGTTATTAGTCGATCGCGAATTATACACGCGAGGGTTGGAGAAAAATCGATATATTATTCGTCAGGTTGAGGTTTATATTTTTTTGGCTCTCGTAAAAAATAATAAGAGATAAAAGAAGAGATAAGGAGAAAGTGGTGCGGTTGAAAAAAAAAAAAAAAGGAAAAGGCAAACCATAAGAAAGTGGGATGAAAAGAAAAATTCGCGAGGATGAGAGGAGCAGTGGCCGGAACGCTGCTCCAACTTTAATCATTTTTAAAAACTCCTCGAGACGGGACTCGTGCTTATGAAATTATCCCGAGTACCAGCCAAGATATCCTTGTCTCCATGGCTGGAATCCTTTTCACTGCCCTTCGTGATAATCGAGCGGTGCTTTGACTACGGTCCGGGGTAATTACGCGTGAGCGACGATCATATAATGGAGAACTTTTCTAGAACGGTTTTCATTGAGGAGTAAAACGTGCGAGGAGTTGGGGAGGGGAGGGGGGAGTGAACTCTTTAAAGTCGTACGACCAAAGAGGGAGGGGATGAATCTCGGGGAAGAACTCAAGACGAAACAGCCTCGCGCGTATTTCCTTACCTTTGTCCCATATCAAATTGTACCGTATTTTCGTACCTCTATTGGAAGCCTCGATAGAGTTTTAATGTCGGCGTATCGTCGCACGTTCAAGTACAAATCTTTCCAGCTTTATAACGTAAGTGTCTCTGTTCGATGAGAATCAACAAGAAAGAGAATGGATAGAGACGGAAATATCTTTTCATTTGACAAATGAAATAAGAAGAATGGGCATGGATCGAAAAGTCGTTTGAAATTCCTCGATAGCGAGATATTCTCGATGAAATATTTCTATGCGATAAGCATTCAATCATACGTATGCGACTTACTCGAATGCTTTCGAGTTTGTAATCTTACGAGAACGTTCATCCGCTTATGTACGGATTATCGATCTGACAGAAAATTACGATAATGGAAACGAATAAATTATTCTTAAGGATAGAATTAGGACGAATGAGCGAAAGCGATACGCTTATCTTCCTTCGGTTTCGTCGGAGTTACGACTCTGAACATGACGACGATTATCGATGTACGTATATTCGAGGCTGTTACTCATATAATTACCGATATCTTGGACCGTCGAATAGATTCACGAGGCGACGACATTCGGAAAGCGCGTATGTCAGTAACTCCCTCGGAAATCGATACACATCTTTGCGCGAGCGCGACGTTTCAAAGTGCATATATATACGGTGTTTCTCCCCCCCCCCTCTCTCTCTCTCTCTATTCTCGCGTGTTCCTCTTTATATGCATAGTAAGGAGAGAGGAGGGGTAAGAGCCACAAAAATACCGAAAAATATGGAGCCAAAGATCTTTGCAAGTGGGATATATTTTACTATCGGAGTTTTCCCTGCGCACTTTCTAGTAGATTCATTTTAGTCCGTAAAGTCGTTAAGAAACGTTAGAAATGCATCAAATTTTCATATCAACAAGCTTGCAAAGGCACGTCTCGCGAGACACTGGGTATATGAGAGGATAGGTGACACAATAGTTGTCTTGGTTAGAACACTCGACGTTTGACTGGCGAACGCTAATCTACGTAGACGCGCGCGCGTTGCATCTCGTTTGACCCGGCTGCCGTTACCCAACGTTTCCACCTGACACGTCACCGATGCGACACACCATCTCATTCCGTGTACCTATGGATCGTTATTGGAACTTGGCAACGCGGCTAATTACCAATTCGCTCGCCAAGATCACTTTGCATTCCTCGGAGAAACATGGCACCTCGCGATTGGACAAACATGCCTTCCGACGATCCGATATGTCATAGGACGTCGAGTCAATAGCTTAGTCTTTCGCTAACATCATCGTTTCAAGAATCGTTTCTCTGATCGATTAATAAAACGTATCGTTTATATCGTGCCTTACATCGGTGGATTTTAGTCGATAGAACCATCAGGAACAGGGATATCCAATAATTAACTTCGAAGGAACATACAGAGATATTTCTTGCAGTTGGGGAATCGAACGGTTGAAATGGCAGATGCGCGAGACATCGTTAAGAAAAAGAGATGTAGAAATCGGCGCCTCGTTCGCGGTCATTCAGCTTTCTCCTTTATGGAGGTAGGTTGGGTCACGCGCCGGTCGTTGGGTTAGAGTAGGTCAACTCAGGTCGATCGGGCGTGTACTCCAGGTTACTGGTGGGAGGGCAGTGGAAAGTAAGAGAAGGACCGATGGTAAAGGGTGGTTTAACCGTGGTCTCGCTCTCTACAATTACGATGCTAATTCCGCGTACACGGGTTACGGTTAATCGTCGCGCGCGCGCGCGCGCGCTACTACCTAGCGTTTTCTTCCTCGCCTAGACTTTCGCCGGTCGACTGAAAATGAGAAATCAAAGCGTAACAAACTCGTTGCCTTCGAAATACAACGATCATTTGGAAAATCTACAAAGTTTTATCGATGGATTATTATATAAGTATCTTTCTGGGTGCGCGTCGCTAGACTATATAGAGAAAATATAATAAGTATGTTCCCGTGATAGGAGAGAAGTCGTATCGTATCGTATCGTATCGTTAATGAAAGAAAGCAACCTTGTATTGTTATTATAACGACGAAAGGGAAGCCAATATAAATAACCAAGAAGTATCGTTAAAGAATAATGGGAATTGTTCGAAGCCTTAAAATAAATCAAAGTATAAGTCGAACGAGAACCCGAATGCGATACGACTAGCTTGCTCAGATATGACCGTTCAGCGCGATTACGTAACGGTTGACAAGCAATTGGATACCGTAATTACGTTGGTTTGGAATATTCTATTGGACATCCAACTCGCCGATAATCGACGTGTCTCCGTTAACGGAGCGTGGAATAATAATGACGTGTTAATCTATATAATAAGCACTGGTCCAAGGAGCTCTTACTCGAGAATTCGATTTTGCAGTTACAAAATTGGCCACTGGGGGTTAAGTTTGTCTTAATAAAAGAAAAAAGTAGCGGCAAGCTCGCACTGGCCACGAAATTCTATGAATTTGTTATCCGCGTGTATAATCTGTATCTCCGAAATGCACCGAAGATTGTGCGACCACTTGCGAGTTGTTGAATACTATCGGGTGTGCAGACAGATTCAGCTAATCAGCCTGTTTCCACTTAATTTGCCAAGGTAATTAACCGCCTCATTTTACGCAAGCCCACCCAAGAGCCATTCCCAAATCTAAGCCAAAGTAGGTACTCTATTATGCGCCGATCCCATTGTGTCCGAGGAAGCACGAGTTGCTTCGCTTTTCTCTCTCTCTCTCTCTCTCTATATATATATATATGTATATATATATGTATATATATATATATATATCTATCTTCCTATCTCGCGCTCTCTCCCTCTCTCTCGTTTCTTCTTTTCTTTCTCTGTTGGTGTCTATTTTCCCTTCTTTATATCTTGGCGTTTTTATTTCTCCCTTTGCGCGCGCCATAGCGTCATAAACAGAGCCCCATGGAAAACGATTATCGCGATTCACCTACGACACACCCTTTCACCGAATGAAAATGAAGAAAATTGCTTGTTCGAATGAGTCATGCGCAACTATATGATGTGTATAGATATATATGCATGTATATCGAAAAATTGAATGCAGACGGAAAAAGAGTCGACTTGGCCGATTCTTCCCCGATTTAGGATTTCCTTCCTGTTTTTTCCTTCGCGATTAATCAAAGAGTAGAGATTCAAAAGTAATAATAATGTTCGTTTTTGAAAGCATTGTTCGCAAACACGGACGAGTCGATAGAGAGGGGGGCTTAGATGTTCTGCGAGAAACGTACGTACATGTTTCCTGTCAAGGAAAAGGAGACCGTACGGAGTCCAATGTTAGATCGTGTGACCTCTTTTGAATCCCATCTATTTTTCAGGAGAACGTTATATACCCGGCGCGGCGCGGCATAGAGCACAACTTGGTCGTCCACCCCTTTTCCACCGTGTCTAGCTGAGCTCGCAGCCCAGAGTCTGCGACTGACACTCCGTGAAAATTTAACGAAGTCTAACTTGTAATTCGTACATGCCGCTGGCGGGATTCCGCAAGCATAACTGGAAGGATTCTCTTCCCTTCTACTTTCTTTTATAACTTATCTTTAGACGAGATACACGACAAGACACCGTCTTCTCTACAATATCGTTACCTTTTTAAATTCGACCGATGTATAATATAATATATATCTCGGCTATCGTCGGTTCTCAAAACTTCGTCGGTTCGCAAAAGAAAGTACGTTAAGGAGGAATAATATAGAAAGATTTCCTGTTTCCGCTTTTTAGTCTCACTTTAATCGATAAGAAAACTTTGTCATTCATTCGAATATCGATCGCAATAATATCGCGATAAGGACGCGGACGGTACGATCGATAATTTTCGAGTCGACCACTTTTTCCCCCGAGGAAAAAACCGTTTTAATTGACACATTCCCTAGAATTCGCTAGGTAGATTACTAGGGTAAAAAGTTTGAGGAAGAGAAGGTGTAGCGGAGAGCAGACGTGTCTACTACCGTCTCGCTCGAGACGACTTAAACAGGGAGTTAATCAGGTGCGCGCGCACGCCTCCTTATGATTCTTCTTTCGTAATATGAGGTCAAATAAAGGACTCTGCTACTCGGCCTTTTAACTATTTTAAACTGTCGTTGACGTTGTACCTCACGTCCGGGTTGAAGTCTTAAGACATTCCACTTCATACGTAATAATAGTTGGACCGTACTTTGCAGTACGAGAAGGAGAAGGGAGCATAAGGCTGCGCCTCGCTCTTTTAGCCCCCATTTGCATGACAATCTGGCAGGGATAGTCACTCGAAAAAAGTAACGACGTCGACGTTTGGACTTTCGAGTAAAATAAAACTAAAGAAAAAGCATCGCTGTTCGTTACTCTATCTCTTTGATATATTGGTCGTTGCGCGAATGCATATATGCATTCTTTTCTATGGAAAATACATAACGCAAAGGTTATTCGCGCTAATACGTTGTGCCGGATGCGGTTGACGTGGAGGTGCGTCCGATTCGACCGATTCGACATCGAGTACCCTTCGCATCGACGTTGACCTCATTGATCGTCCAACGACCGAGGGAACGAGACGAGCGTATAGTAGATGGATTTGAAAGTGGGAAGGGTCCCCGATGCATCCTCGAGCGGAATATTGCGAAAATTGACCGACGAGGGTTGAACTCTATACGGTGCGTAATACAGACCTGTTAAGTATCCATTATATCCATATCCTGCCGGATCGTGGCCGCGGACAAAAAGCTTTCAATTCGGTTAATGACTGCCTCGCCTGCCGTCAAAGTTAAATCGATATCGAAAAGGATGTATTGCGTTTTTCCGTCCTCTTTAATCGCCATCGCCGGGAATGGATAATTACTTATGGTATAGTTATTGGAAGGGAAATCTGATGCGCACGATAAAGGGCGAAGGCAACGTCGAGAAGGAACTCTCAACGTCTTCTCTCCCCTTTCGCGGGATATGCGCACGATCGGAGAGGAGAGAAGGAGGAGACGAAGAAGTAGATCGGGAAAGCGTAGGGACCACGGAAGATTTCCATGGGGAAAAAGAACTTTACTGATTTAGAACGGCGCTTTCGGCGGGAAGTGGGGTGCCCGGGAACTTTCGACGTTCATAAATAGCGTGGTTACCTCTTACATATGTATGAGAGAGTACGTCGATCCGAAGGGCGGAACTTTTCGAATACGATACGATTGTAACGACGGCGCGTTATACGCGAGCGCAAGCGTCGTTCGCTTCACGGACGGCGGAGCGAACGTCGTAAATCGTTCGTTTTAATTCATAAGGTAGCTCGAGAGCAACGATCAACGAAACGATTCGAAATGAAGAATTTGTAATCTCGAGAGAGAGAGAGAGAGAGAGAGAGAGAGAGAGAGAGAGCTAAAAAACGTAACGCACGACGTTATTGCATACATATAACTACGTATATAACGCCGTAATAGCCGTAATAGCGAGGAGTACTTTAATGATGGAGTAAGGAATAAATAACGAATTCGCGAGAAGGTAAATAATCCTTTTCTTTTGATGTCGGAAGGATGTGAGATAGCAATATGCATTCTCGCTGCTCTTTACCCTCATTCGCGACATTGTCGTCGGCGGTGTTGTCGGCAGGTGTTACGTTACGTAAGCCTCGCAAGATGTATGTGGATAGCGATGGTGAATTGTCTTTCCTTCGTATTTCTTTGCTTCTATCATCCTTCTTACGCCTCGATCTGACTTCTCTATTACTCTATTACGAACGAGCAATAGGGAAAAGAGATGGAAGAGATCCCTGCTTTCGTAGAATCCGCGAAGCAACACGACGATTGGAAATGATGGAGTCTCGTAGAAGCGACGTTTCTACGATGAACGATAACCCTTTCTCTAATCCATTAAACGTCCATTCCCATCGATGGGAAATTTTTTTCTCTCGATCGAACGACAATTTGCTTTCTGTCTTATTTTCATTCCTATCTTCCTTTTTCTTTCTCTTGGTTCCTTTGGCCACCACCCAACTATAACCGTCCGCATTTTTTCGATAATCGCAGAATTAAAGGGGGTAAAAAACCCATTGAACGACATCGATCGATCGTGGAAAAATCTCGTTAACATACATTTGGACGGTCTAGGATCCTAACGGACGGGATGAGGATATAACCCCGAGGAATTATTTGAAATCCGAGGTAGCGATTGCGTTCTTTATCGAACTTGTAACGCGTCAAACCGACAGATTTATTATTAGGCAATAATAGCGAACTATCGATGAATCTTTTGAACCACGGTCAATCGCACGGATACCGCGAAATGAAAACTGCATTTTCTCTTTTGCGAACGGATCGTAAATCAGCTCGAGCAACTTTGACGACTCGCGCGTTTTACGTTATTTTTATTATCGTTGCCTTTTTTGATCTCTCTACGAAGGACCACGACCATACATGGGAACATGGGAACGACGTGAACTGTTATGAATTCGGTAGAAGGGTCCATCGAATCTTCGTCATTCGATATATCTATACATTATAGTTCGATGCTTTATTTCAACCGGGAACATCGAATCGACGGAAATAAAATGTACAAATTGAGCGTACGCGATTGTGACAAATCGGTGAGCCCATGTCTCTCTCTCTCTCTCTCTCTCTCTCTCTCTCTCTACGTTCATGACGTTCGACGAAATATTCGGGCTAGAACGGCTAGAAAGGTCACGGAGATCGAAATTAATATGCAGTTTTTCTTTCGTTTTATTTCTTTCTTTTTCTTTTCATTTGAGAGCTGCCTATCCCACAGAGTTTCAATTAATACGAAACCTTATCACATATGTTCGATATAAATTGCGATAGGGTTAACGAAATTCTGACAATGTTATTGCGTAACGAAACTACCCATGAAAGATAAAAGCAAAGGATCAGTCTTGAAAATTTTCTCCCCCTCCTCCGTACGCGATCCATATTAATATATATCCGTAAAACTACCTTTGAATGTGCATCGTCTCGAGACCACCGCTCGTTGAAATCTCTCATTAAGTCGATTATTGCCTTCGTATGAAGGCCACCCATGTTAAAATCCTCGAAGTCGCGTTTCATTGAGTTTTAGTCTTTCGATTTACTATAATACTTTATCGTATAATATCGAACGACGTTGCAATCGCATTTCGCGCTTTACGTTTATCGGGGCAATCTTTCACAATGCGCTCTCTTTCTTTATCACCTTTCTCTTACTTGAGAATAAAGCGAGAACGTAGCCTTTGCGATATAAAAGAAACGTGAAATTCTCGTCGCTCGCGTTGGCTCTCGGGCGACGTAGTAATTATTTAGGAGAGAACAAAGTAGGTATCGCATAAAGATGCACGCCGACGGAAAGAATATAGCGTAGATTGCGCTTTAATAAGTATACTTTAGCCTATCTCGAAAAATAAGAAGGGAAACGACGAGCGGACTCGTCAAGGGGAATTTTCAACGGGATGCCTGATCGTCGATGCGAGAAACTTCCTCTCCGGAAAATGTAAACTTTTCCGAGGAGAGCAGAGGAGAGGCAGCCAGCTAACCTACGATCGCTAGAGGCGGCATAGGTGTCGAGGGAGATTGGAGAGAGGAAATGGGAGGATGAATTTGGTTAACGCTACCGAGCGCGTTTAATGCATAATATCCGTGCCGGTGGCTAAGGCAGGCCGCCGTAGAGCGAGCTCAGCACTTTGATAATTCTTTGAATAGAGAGATCTCCGGTGCACGGTGATGATTCCGGAAAGCCGAGGAGCCGAGACCGAGAGGGCCGAAAGAAACCCAAGTATTCGTGTTTGCGAGAGGTACGGAAACAAAAGTAATCCTTCAAGTATCTTTCTTTTACTTTTCTGCTATCTCTTTGAATACTTGCTCCATGATCATGAATTTTACCATCTCTTTTCTCTCCTTCTTCCTGCTTATCTCCTACGCGGAGTGTTACAATCTCTATACAAACGAGAATTACTCGTTGTTTGTATAGAGATTCTTTCCATTTAATAATATCACACTCTAGACTTTTGTCGCGTTCAACGACATATTTTATTAAAAATATTTACGTCGATCGATATTTCTGTTCCCTCTAAGAACCATCATCCATCGGGGATTAAAATCAAACATTAGGTTATATAATAAGATCGCGTTCCAAGGAAAACTTGTCCTCGGAGTCGTGGTAAAGTAGGAAAGTAGAAAAGTCGATGTACTTTTATATAATAAGGCAGTTAGGATTCGTTCGAATGACTTCGATGACCGTTACGAGCGAGCGAGCGAGAGAGAGAGAGAGAGAGAGAGAGAATTCTCGCAAAGTTCTTCCAACGGATGCCGCGAGTTAGCTTTTTTTTACTTAGCTAGAAACGCTATCGCCTACGTTAGCACCGTTGCATCCTCCAAGAGCAAGATCATTGTTCTCGAATCGAAGAATTATCGTTATTAGACTCGTCGTTCGACTTTTTCCTTTTCTTTTCTTATCACGACATTCATATCTCGGAGCTGTGGTGTGACGCCGTCTCCCTCCTTCGCACGATCGATTCGTCCGGCCTCGCGTTTCTCTATAAATGGAACTTTGTCGCGTTTACTACTTTATCTCCTGTCCATTATTATATGCAAGATCTGTGAAAACGGGAACAACAACGTTTGCTTTTATTACAACGCAAACGCTTTTGCTCTGTCCTTTCTAACCGTCGTCCTCGTTCTCTATTCGCAAAAGTATACACTACTTTTATATACCTATATAGTGTCTCACTTTGATCGTATCTCGGTCTCTCTACGTCAGCTTCCCGACGGATTTCTAATATCCCTTAAGAATTTCTAACGGCGGACGTGTCTTGGAACGATCCGTTCAACGTCACGAAAAGAAGACGATCGTCGGATTCGACGGCAACGTTAAATAGAAGATTCAGAAAGAACTTTTTTCTTTTTTTTTTTTTTTTTACGATTCTTCGATCGACTGCGCGTCCATCGAATACTACTTTTCAGTTCATCCCAGATATCTTACTCTTACTCGTTAAAGCCGAATAAAAATAAATCCCTTGTTTCATCCATTCCCGGTGATTTCTTTTATCTATTGCGGATTGTTTATGTCACGATGTTCTCGATAACGTCTCTCACAATCAATGCCGTTTTCCATTGTTATCTGCAGAATTAATTGGACAAAATTATTCTCGGCTATCGCGAACGCGATTCCACGTTTCTACGTGGAAATAAAGATAGATAGCTACGCGAGCAGCAGCACTTTTTTTATCTGTCAGATATTTCCAATTTTCGCAACTTTTCTCCTCCCCGATCCGAACTACGAGATTAGTCCGTTACGTCGCCATACGTAGGTCGCACCTGCTCGCGGCTTTCGATTACTTCGAGCTTGTTTCATTCGCCTATAACGATCTGTCATTCCCTCCCTAACTCTTATTTTTCGAATAAATTGACGAGCTTCTCCTCAATGCGTCTTTTTACATGCCCGAACGACGACAAGGTTACAGTCGATTCTCTTAAACTTGGCCATAGGATGCATCGCGTTCTTCAATGCGATCGTAATTAGGAGGAGTAACCATTGGATACAAATGATATCTACTTTTCTTTCTTTTCCTTTTTGTCATTTCATAGCCAATTCAACGTTTTATTTTCTCTTGTTGTACTTTATTTTAAGAACGTAGAACTCTCGGGTAACATCGATTTTGAGTTTGCGCGACCTCTGACGTTGGGAGATAAATAAGGGACGATATAACGAGCGTATCGCGAACGATTTGATCTTTCTTGTATCTTAAATCGGGTCAACGAGAATAATAAATCAAAGAACGAATTGAATAAAATGAAAAGGTCTGATCGATGAAATGCATTTCGCGAGTAACGCGATCTCGTTCCGTCTTTCGTTCCGTTTTCGTTGACCGATCGACCATGAGAAAAGTCTCATCTCGTAAATCTGATTTAATAAATGATCGGTGATAGGCGTCTCGCTCTCGAGCTTTCGTGCGACAGATAATATCGTGTTCTGTCTATCCTACCGACGAGGAAGATGGAATTGCAGCTAGAAATAAAGAAATATCTATAAATAAAAAAGATCGGTACGTGTCGATCGTTCGTAGTCGCGCTCCTAACGGATACACACACACACACACACACACACACACGTATATGTATATATATCAAGTAAATTGTATAAAAGTTTCTTGCTCGAAGAATGAAAGAAGGAGAGACCAACTCCCCGGAGCATTTCTCAAGAGGTAAACGACAAGCGTTTTAACCTTGTAAAAATTAGACTGTCGTCGTCGTTTCGTATCAATTGGCAATTAACCTCTTGCCTCGGGGGGACTTTATGAAATCTCGATTCGATTACACCGAAGTATGTGGCGCCGCCGTCGGAGATTGGTCGTCACCGTCGGTACGGCGGAAAATTGGAAATTTAGCCAAGTAATCTGCTAGAAACTCGTCCCGTCCTCGCCGATCGTCGTCTACTCGCCATTCTCTATTATCCGAAAGTAGGTCGTTAGTCTCTAACGCATCGGATTATAATTGCTAAGCGCGCTTAAATGCAGCCAATTAAATATCTATATAGCTAACTCCGTTCACGATTACCGCACTATCATCCCGAACGACCTCGGCCGAATAATGTGCTCGATGAACCGGACAATCTAGCCGCTAAAACGGCCATCTAGCGTTTTCCTACGATCGATCCTGCGCACTACCTTTTCTACGCACACGATCGGGATTAGGATTGAATCCCTAATCGCGATTCCATTCGACCGTCGCCCTTACTTCCGCCGAAACTTTTTTTCAGAAGATGACCGAAGCATCGAGAGGTAAAGCGAGCACAAATATTCTCTCACGTACGTACGATACCAAATATTCTTTCTTTCCTTCCTTTCATTCTTTTCATCGTACGAGAACGCTGGAAAAGAAGGATAGGATAAGGATATTAATAAAGTAGGAGAAAAGCATTATAGTTTGTGAAAAATGTAAGGGGTTCGATCTGATAGAAAAAAAAAAAAGAAAAAAGAAAGAAGCAAATAAAATAAAGTAAAAGTGAAAAAGGAGGATTCGCGAGAGATGAAAGGAGAAGGAGGAATGGATTGCGACAAAAGAAGAGAGGACCTCGAGCTGATCCGTGCACGGATTCCGAAGGAAAGGAAGGAAAAAGTGTAAAATGGTCGGGCATCCGTCAAGCATTGAGGAGAGACGATAGAGACGTATTGAGAAAGGAGAGTAAAAACCTATTGTCGGGACTTTGACGACGGGGGTAGGAGGGCGCGACTACCGCGGCTCTTGTCGTCTTCGACCTCCTAGAAATCCTTCAACCTTTACTACGGGTTGCTGCGTCCCATATATCTATCTAAGCGATATGTGCATCGCAGAGTAACTACAGAAACGGAATCGTTCAGGTTGATTTTGTAAAATTTTGTAGAATTATAATCCGTTGTTTGTTTTTGGAAAAATTTTTCTAATCGATCGATAGAACCTTCTATCGTTCTTCTGAAGAAACGAATAAACCTTGAATCTGTGCTATAGCTTTCGATTCGTTATTTTTAAACGTTTTGACGAACTGCGTACTGTATACACATAGGTAAGAGGATCGCTCGGAGGTAAGGAAATACACTTCTCGACATTACTGTCACGACTTTCCATGGTGGATTCTTCCATTTTCGATAGCAAAATGGAGCTTCATCCAGGGACACGTTCAACGTCGATGCCAGTGTCAGAATACGTTTCAAAGCAGACGACTATTAAGACTCCATCCACACTATCCGTCACTATCGAAAAGCAAAAAATACGTTTCTTTATACTAAATGCGTGCGCTTATCTAAATATACCGTAAGTCTCTTTCATTGATATAATTTAACCACTGATTAATTGCAGACGGACTTTTAAAGTGCTTCCAGTCTATACCGTTTAACTTGGATAAAAAGCATTCGGATGAAAGAGGAAGACGAGAGGGGGAGAGAGAGAGAGAGAGAGAGAAAAGAGTACAAAGTATCAGAGTTTCCGTACTTTCCGACTTACAATTAGCCGAAAACATGTAAAAGTCTGCGGGCTGCATCGCCTCGTTATACGAGTTTCAAGGGAAACGTGAAAGTAATTACAAGCGGAGGAAGTAACAAATCGTTTCGCGAGACAGCGGCAGTAAGGTATGGAGAGTATTTTAAGTAGTCTAGTTATTTAACTGTCAGAGCAGAAGCCGGTGGGCCTCTTCGAAGTAATTTCACTATTCGATGGTTATCGGCGTTCTCGCAGTTCTCCATTTTCTTTCGAGGAAATTTAAATCAAAGAAACCAATAAAATAATTGCGAATAGCAAAAGGAGCAATATTTTATATCGCTCTTCGTAGGATGCTAATAATCGTTATCAAAGCGCACGAATCATAAATACTCATTTCGGATCGAAACGTTCATTATCGAAAGATTGTATTTCCTTTATCGACAAAAAGTCGAATAAACATTTAATTGCTATTAATATAGAGATCCTTTCTGATATAATCGAGATAAGGGGATAAGCGAAGGAATTGGGCGACGTTAGGTATCTTTACCTCGAGGCGCGACTCGACGAAGGAACTTGAAGTGCCAATTTCCAGGATTGGCCAGAAAATCGATTTACGAGGTAACAAGGAGCCACTGATGAAAGGCCTTTTTCTTCGCGTAGGAAACCCAACTCGACGGATAGTCGATAATTCTACTAGGACGAAAGGAAAACTCCTATCGGATGAAATATAGCAATATTTTTAAACCTATCTATTTTTATTCCATTCCTCGTAGATACAAATTTCAAGAGAATACGTTTGTTGCCATCGCCGTCGTAGTCGTCTCCGCGATGTCTCCTATTCGATTCGAGATCGCGATGAGTTCGCTCTATCGGAAACTTGTCAAAGTTACACGAGTTTAATTAATGAATCTCTCTGATCGTGCCAAAGACTTTGGAAGAGCGAATTTCTACTTTCACAAGGAGCGTCTATATCTCAGAGCCCATCGATATTTTCTAAGCTCTCTTCGAGTTCATCGTCGTGAGAAGATATTGGCTCGTCGGTTCGAAGAACCGTCAGTCAATGTGCCGTTCGCAGAATTCTTCTTGTCTCTGCTAATAGCAGTGAGTGGGGAAAAAAAAAAAAAAAACTAGAAAAGAAAAAAAGAAAAAAAGAAAAAAGAAAAAAAAGAACGAAAAACAAAAAGAGAAACAAAATTCTGACAAGGTGTTCACGGTGTGACCATTGAAGTGTTTCGTTATTAAAGCTACTCTCGACGCGAGATATCTCTCAAAACTAGAACCCCGCGACGTATAGTAGTACGCGTGACATCGATTGGCACTTAAAGCGACCCGAAATTAATTGTCAGACGAGTGGAAGTCGGCCACTGGCATCGATCGTTCTGTCACACTCTACGAGAGCATTGAAAATATATAATCCTTGACTCTCGATCATTCCTCTAAATTTAAAAGTAGACGTACACCTATCGCCTATCGTTCGTTGGTACCGTATTTGACGGACGATTGATCCTGCTAAAAGTGGAACAAAACAAAAACAAAACAAAAAAGAAAAAGGAAGAAAAGAAAAAAGAACAAAGCGCAGTCTATCGAATTAATGATATTTATATAGGTATATTTTTTCTTTCTCCTCGAAGCCAAGGCGCCTTCCATTCGATCGCGTTTTCGTAGAGAAGGAGAATTCGAACGGGGCGGAGTAAACTACTTGGCACGTTAATAGCGCGTAGAACATTGCGTCTATGGTAGAGCGGTAGCTCTCGGTGTCCTCATCGAGACGATGACACTCGTTGACGGGCGAAATCATAGGAAAGGGAGCTCTGCGCGTGACGTCCGGTCGTGCAACTCTGTACGCAGGAGTCGATTCGAACGCGACCTATGCAACGTGCTCCGGACGATGGATGAAATTCGACAATACGGTCTCTTACTATTCTCTGTATTTCTCCCATGTTCGTCCGTCACTCATCTCTGCACTATCGTATTTTTCAAATACTCACTCTCTTCGATGGCTTTCACCAAGACGATTTACGATCGCCGATACAAAATTTCTATGTAAAAGAGTTTGTTTCCCGATCGTTCCTTGCGTTCGTTGCGACTCAAAAAAAATAAGCTAACTTTGCCTTTCTTTATAAATTGCTAAAGTTAAATGTATTTTCGATGATTACGATATTTGTCTCTCACATATATTTCTCCCCTTGCGTCATTCGCCTGACCATCTGTCAGTTTCAGAGCTTCCGTCTCCGCAGCAGTTCCGCTCAAAGCGGATCGTTAAATGTCACGAAGGTAGAATCGGTGACAGAGTGCCGTCGATACACGAGCTCGCCAAAGTACAATGCGGCGAGGATGCGAGAAGCCGCTTGATAGAGATGACGACGTTCTAGATTATTATTTTCGCGATGAAACGCCAGAGCCATCCGACCGTCTCTCTCTCTCTCTCTCTCTCTCTCATTCTCGGCCTTCCAGAGGTCATTGTAAATCGATCGAACGCCTATCTAATTAGAGTCAAACTGCGAGTACCTATTGCAATCTGTCTCGAGCTTTTCGTTGTCGCATCGATTCTTTCGAATCACCTTCTCGAAAGATCGATCTCGTAAATAGAAGAGTTTTTTCTCTATAATGGAAGCTGCTATACGTTTAATCCTTACTAACGATTAAAGACGAGTTGGCCAGAGTTACTCGAAGGACATTCGTCGAAACCCATTTTTTCAATAAATCGATAAATAAGCTACCCTCGGTTTCTCTTTTAATTTGCAAAAAAATATAGTTTATACGTCAGGTAGGTATTAGGTCCACGGCACTGGAGCTCGTTTTCCCTCTTTAATCGATCGAAGGAGAAAGACGACATTGTATAGCTTTGCGCACAAAAGTTACTCTTTCCTGATTTGCATTCCTTTTTGCCTGCTACCATAGGACGATGCTTTCGCTAGTCATCCCACAGTTGTTCTCTTTTCGCCACTTTCTCTCTGTGAGTATCGGCTACCTTCCGTAAGACTAAAGTCTAGAAATTAAATTTCGAACGGACCGCAACTAGAATATCAAGCAGCTCGAACGTGGAGGATTCCAACTATTTTGGTTCTCTCTCTCGCTCGATCGCTGCCTTCGTGCACTCTTTTATCCTATTCCTCTTCCTCTATTCTTTCCCTATTCTTTCCTTTTCCACGTAGGTTACTAGTAGGATGAAGAAGGAGCAACGATAAGATTAAGAGAAAGAAGTTTGACAATGTGGCAAAGCAGACACGTCCTATCGGTGCAAGGAGACCTTTCAAAACTTGCTACCTTCTTTCTTCGGACTACTTCGGAGCGTTATCTCTCTCTCTCTCTCTTGCGTGCATCATTGGCCCTTCTTTTCGATCGGATGGTTTCTCTTCCAAACGTGATAGAAATGTTTTCATTAAAATACACGGAATGCAGCTGACTCGATTTTCTTTTAAAAGAAACTCATTCTTACACACTTTTGATATATTCACCCTCCTCTTTCTTTCCTTAGCTTTTCCCTTTTCTATGTCATTTTTTTTCAAAGGATCGCTTGATTTTCCAAAAGGACGAAACAAAACGTTTAAATGTTTCACGGTAATATTTTAATCGACATTGAGCTTGAGTTTTATCGAGATCGTTAAGAATGTTAATCGAGAAACCCATTGATCGTAGTAATAAAGCATTTCGATTAATTGTAAAGGAATTTGCTTGTTGGGTAAAAAAAATATAAATTCGACTGAGCGCATCAAATGATCTCTTGTATCTTTTGATTTGCAAATATTCTAGATTTATCTATGTACTCTTTCGTCGGGCAAAATATATGAAAATTGATTTCCATCGTGCTTTGATCTCACGATTTCGAGGATAATCATTTCGCCCTCGTTAACCCCGTAAATGGCGTATGATACGTAAAAGCTATCGCCTCCTCTCGTTTCGCTCGTTCATAGAGGCAAAGAGATTGCTTTTGATCTAGGCATATAACAACATAAAATGAATAGGCCCTGATTTCAATTTCCTGTCTTCTCTTACTGTACGACGGCATACACTGTATTGATTCAAGAAGTGCAGTAATTCATCGTTATAATGCGATTGATTATTGTTAATTCACGATTAATAGGCGACTGTGCGCGCTCGAGAGGGAGGGAGGGAGGGAGGGAGGGAGGGAGGGAGGGAGGGAGGGAGGGAGGGAGAGAGAGAGAGAGAGAGAGAGAGAGAAGAATAGAGAGGAGAGCGGACTTGATAGAAGCATTATTACGCTCCTCGGGTTGCGTCTAACACTCGCAGCAACGAGTAATTCATTTAACCGGTAATAGCTTATGCCTTTGTACCAAATGCAAACGTTTCGCGCAACCGATTCGTTCCACTAACATCGGCAGAATGACTTCGTTAAAAGCTATGCACCCACCCTTATCGTACACGCGTGCAACCGTGTTAGAACGGCCCTTTCCCCATAATTCGAAAACGTCTACTTGAAATTACAGGGCAAGCTTATCGACGATGAAGTTAATTCAAAGACGTTTCTCCCCGGTATTGTCCGAGGGTTAAAGGGACAAAGTAGACGTATGTATATATCGGATCGATGTAATACCACAGATACATCTCGATGAAGCGTCCTCTTTTTCCTAGAGCGTACGTAAATGGTAAATATTGATACGACGGTCGGAAATATTCTCTCCCTATCGTATACCCCTTTTTTACCGACTTAATACTCGCCGTGAATTAAATAATGGTTGCTTTCAAAGGCAAACGATCGTCAAGCCTGTTGTTCCAACATTCCTATGTCGAAATTTCATTCGTTATTGGATTATAGTTGTTAGAATCGTTCCATCTGGAAAAGATGAATTTGGGGAGTCGAGTTTGTGCATACGATTAGCTAATTCGCGCATCGTAGAAGACCTTTTAGTTGATCAATGGTCTATTTTAATCTTTTCAATGTAATAGCATTTGCCCGAAAGACCGTTGATACGACGTACCAAGGGGCACGGTAATCGAATTAAATCCGATTAATACTTTGGTCTTTCGTCGAAGGAAGCCTTTAATTGTAAAATATCCAAATTTAAAATAATTATTCGTTAATAGAATTAGACGTGAAAGAAAATAGTCGATTCCTATTGAAATTATCGACGGAAATGTAGATCGAAAAGCTCTCAGCGTTAAAAGACGCGTTAAAGGATGTGTCGAATTAATTAGCGTGCCTTATTTCGTATAACTTTGGTAGGATATCGCATACATGGCTGAGTGCCTGCCTCTAGGATTCGGTTAGCGCGAAAGGAGAAGCGAACTTTAGCGAGGAGTGCGGCGGCCGGCTGTTTTACGTCACGATCGAAAAGGCTTTTGTGCCAGCGAGCCGGAGACAAAGAGAGAGGTGATCTCCTAAGAGCGCTTTTCACTACCTTATGAATGGGGAGCCTTAATGGACGGCAATCGCCATTGAGAGCTGATTACAACGCATCTCGATAATCGCAGTCTCCTGCACTTTCCAAATGAAAGTAAACCATCGATACGGCTTTCTTCCTTCGAACGCGATGCTCGATATCCGATATTCTCCGGCATTCGAAGGAACTTTGAGCTTATTATGCTTTTATCATGCTTACTTGCTATTTCCAAGCTGTGAGATTTAATTTAATTCTTTTCTGCCGTATCCAATGAATCGCGCATTATTAAATTAAATATCTATACAATTATTCGAAAGTCAGACAATTATTGACGCTTTTAACGTCAATCGCGTACGTATATGCGTTAGGTCGTTCGAAAGGTCATGGAAAAGGCAACGGGAAAGCTTTGGGTCGTCGGGGGATTTTCTCTTTTCCGCTCGGTTCGTCCATCATCCAAATTGAGTAATAAACCGTGCCTTCTCGGGCGAGAGCTCTTAAAGCACTTTAAAAGTTAATCCTGGTAGGTGTCGCGAGTCTCCGCAAAATGCGCACCTCCATTTCTTCTTCTCTTCCTTTTGGCACTCGTCGTTAGGTATCCTCGTAGGTAGATAGAGGTAGATAGAGGTAGGTAGGTAGGCAGGCAGGCAGGCAGGCAGGCAGGCAGATATCTTCTCCTTCCTCATCAGATAGGACCTAGCACAACCTTTAATTTCACATCCACGTTGCAACGCATCGTTGCGAACATCTAAGAAGTTCATGCAAGAAGAGAATTTCTCTAACCAACCTAACGAAGGCGAATCGTCGTCGTGTCAGTCTATAGAATATTTCGGTCGACTTCCTACGACTCAGTCTCTCGCTCTCGAAATTCTTTCTTCTCCGTTTTCTTCCTCGCTTTGAGACTTTGTCCGACGTTGTCCTTTTAACGTAATTAAGACGTCTCATTTCTAAAGGGGCGCATTTTTCCTTCCGGAATAAAAGATCTAAGATTCCGTACATAACTCGGCATAACTCGTCCTGGTTTTACAATTTGCCTAACCGATCGGTTGAATAATAGGATCTTCGTTGTTATAACGCGAAGAAAAGAACATGAAAAAAAAAAAAGAAGAAAATGTCGCAGCAGCTTTTATCTCCCAATGTGCTTTTTTTTCTTTTTTGCAATGGAAAATGGGTTCCATGTGAAGTCACGAGTTTCGATCTAATTCGTTCTTTCGAACGTACCGTAAAACACGTAACTCATTTGGGAAATTCATCAAAGT
The DNA here is from genome assembly GCF_910589235.1 of Vespa crabro. NCBI lineage: Eukaryota > Metazoa > Arthropoda > Insecta > Hymenoptera > Vespidae > Vespa > Vespa crabro. The sequence goes on along the minus strand of NC_060958.1, from coordinate 11,946,370 downwards.
AGGAACTCAAAGGCGCCGATGTTGGAAGATCCCGGATTGAGCGGAAAAACGAGAGTCAACCTCGCGTAGAATAATGCTCAAACGAGTTCAACGCAAACAGCGAGGTTGTTTCACGACGGTCCGAAAGTTACGCCGTATAACGACTTTACGTTTTCCCTACTGTATTTAACCAAGTATTTGAAACTCGAAGATTAAACTTTTTCTCAATCGAGTTCGATGAAAAGTATTTTTATGTTCTCTCATCTATTAAATACGACGTTTTAAAAGGCAAAGTAATTCTTTTTTCTTTCCTTCTTCTTCCTTTTTGTTTTTTATCGCGGATATTATGAGTTTGACCAAATGCGAACCTACTTAATTACGTTTGTAATATACTATATATCGTGGTGTATGCATCGCTAAGGTGAAAAATAAATCTATGTATGTGCATCGTGATCGTGCGTGTGAATCCTATCTCTTATCTTTTTCGCTCTCGTATCTCGTAAGATGCGAAATGCCAATGGTACAGATAATGACTGTGTACCATTATCTAAAGATATAAAGAGCCATCGTGAACGTGTGGGTATATAAAAGGAGAGACGAAATCGCAAACTCCGTTGGAAGAGAATATTAGAGAGTACTGTGTGACGCGAGTCGAATAAATGTAAAATTCCTAATGAATTGCCGGTGACGGCCATCAACGCCATGTACATTATTAACTCCAGTTAGAGCAGAGGATTCTTTTCAGTCAGAGTGGATCAATGCTGCTGCTACGATCGAATAATATTTTCATATAAGTAAATGTTTAATAACCGTATCATCATTATTACTCCTGGTAATTACTTTTAATCCTTTAGCCGTTCGAAAGCCCTAGTTGTCATAAATTTTCATTGCCTTTATCCCATTAGAACGCTATCGATTTCATATTCTCTGTATCCCTTATGTTATGTAAGGAAAGCTCCATTTTTTATAGCTTTAGTTATTCCGTTTCTAATTTTCCTAAACAAATTCGATGTCGTTCGACGTGTGTATCATGTGTTTTCGTGCTAGAGAGAATTAAATGGAAATGAAGAGGAATTTAACAATAAAAAGGAGAATCCTTTTTTCTTTATAGTAGAATCCTTTCTAGATATTATCAGTAAATTCGTTTGTATCGAACGTAGTTGGTATTGAAATTCAAAGCATTACTATAATTAACTATGTAATCTTTGCCGGCGAGTAATGGGATCGATGAAATTTCAATGGCAGATAGGACGCAATCCTCTTTGAACGACATCTCGGAACTTTGAGGGGAGTTTCGCGCGACGAATGTTGCGCGCTGTTCGACAATCGGATCGGTGTTATTCGCCCGGACGCTCCACCAAGCAACTACTCTATCTCTCGTGTACGAGACGATAGAGTTAGAGAAATTTTCAAAGGACTTCGCGAAGATCAGTAAACGACACGCGAGGATTCTCCTCGTATAATTCGACGAACGGCGATTATCCCTGCGCGTTTTCAAGACTTTAAGACGTGCGCATCGTCGATTCTAGTGGTTTACTTAGTGTAATTTCACTCGAGAGTTTACGCCGTCACGAGAGAGACCTTGCATGAATTTACCATTCCACATCCTCCCGGAGAATAGAAATCACGAAAGACGAGAGAGAAAGAGAGAGAGAGAGAGAGAGAGAGATAAGGAGGGAAGTAAAAATAAGATAGCGAGGAAAGGCAAAATGTGGAAGGGAGTCCTGAAGTTTATTAAGATTAAGGACTTTATTCCTAGTAATACCAACGGGATCCTTTCCCGTCTTACAAAAAGTTGGAAAAGGAAGCGCGCTCTCGTACATTTTCTGCGAAACACTCGACTCGCTCTGGTAATTATTATGTCAGAATTGGGATTATTAAAATGGAAATGAAACAACGGAGTACGGATAAGAATTAACTAAGAAATGACAACGAGGGACAATATCAAGTCTTTGTTGATCTTTTTCGGAGATTTCTCTTCGTTTAAGACACGCCGAAAAAAGGATATAATATTCGTTAGCTCTTTTTTTTCTTTTTTTTGTCGCTCCTATGAAAAACTACAAGATTTCTTTCCAAGTTTCATACTTGTTCCTTCTTCCTCTTTCTTCCTCGAAGGATCAAAAGAGAGATCTCGCGTTCAAAGACAAGACGGAGATATCGTCGGTAACTACTATCAGGTGGTATTTATCAGAATTTAGTAGAGGTATGGTTCAACATTAGCCCATCCACCGAGCCATTTTCAGAAGGTGGCTCGATTCGAGGTCGTAACCAGCATGGACTCCCTACGAAAGCTTGTTCCTCGGCCATTCTCGGATAATTGTGATACACGACGGAGCTTGGTCTTCTCTCTTTCGTGGAAGTTATCGTATGGCGAAACGGTCTTTCCAAAACTGTACTTACGTTGAAACGTACGGTCGGAAAGATCACAAAAGATGTTTTTCGATTCTTCAAGTTGACTCTACTTGCTTCATCCTCACCTCGTTATAAACGAAGAATTGTTTCTCCTTGGCTACGCCAGTAAAGCTAACATTCTAATCGACCGTTCGTCCCATTTGAAAAGAGCTTCTTCATCATGGGTCTCTTTTCCCATATGACATATATATTTTGTGCGTCGTCAAAACGTATACTCGTTATATAAAATTTCGAGACATTCGATAAATTTTCTCTTTGAGCGTCGATGCACTTTGCGTTTCGATAGATGAACGCGAGCTTATAAGAGCTTAAAAGTATAAGAGCTTATTGATCGAGCAGAGAGAGAGAGAGAGAGAGAGAGAGAGAGAGAGAGACTTTATGGATAGGATATTAATTGTTTTACGAGGAGGATTTTCAATCGGAGGAATTCTTTTAACGAGAGTCATTGGATAAGAAACGATCATCGGACCCTTGTGGATAGAATATTTTTAATAAGTTTAAACGATCAATAAATTTTCATAAAAGTAGCCAACATCGGACTCGGGGAATCTTTGTAGCAATTAGTTATTGTTCGGGGGCAAGATCTCCTTTGTTTTTCGTTAGGGAAAACGCGACGCGACGGTTTTCTCGAACGATGGAATTACTTCGACGGGCAAATCCATCCTTTAATTTTCTATCCGAAACTTCGATACTCCTGGCAACATTTTAATCTCGACGCGAGCTCTCATAGCGTACGGGAAAACTTTGAACAAGTTTGCCGCGGTATAACCGCGATTTCTGCCTCCAGCCAAGTTCACCAACCGCCGTTGACTTTTTTCGTTAATAAAGGTAATAACGAAGATACGTGCTTACCTTTCCTAACCGTGAAATCCTCCATCCCAAGGATTCTGCTTAAACGTTATCTAAGTAATGCGAACGCGAAGAAAGCATTTTTTTCCTTTTTTTCTTCGCTCTAAGAAACTTTCAAATCCTCGATTTTCCCTGAAATTGTAAAACTCGAAATACTGGAAAGGCCGTGATAGGAAGCATACGTCGAAACGAAATCGATCGGCTAATTTGTTATCATAGAAAATAATAAACTCGAAATCAAATTCCGATGTTATCAATTCCGACCTTATAAAGAGGGGCATAACGTTTAAACGTTCACACGTTTAAACGACAACGGTCTAAATCCCGGCATATGTATATTTTCCAAAGAGAGATGAAAGTTCGAACGTATAACGTTCGTGATCCTGTACGTGGCCCTTGCTAATCCGCTTTGTACTTCCAGTTTACGCGTCTATCCTCTAATTTGCTTTTTATTAGACGGTTAGTGCGACATTTCCTCCTGAAATTATAAATTAAATTCCGTCTGTTTGGCGAGCCAGCCCGAAACTTGCCACTTAGCCTCTTCTGGGACGACATTACGCACGTGTGCCCATAGAGCTCCTTTGAATTACCCGAAATATTAGCCTTCTCTCTTGCGTGCGCGATAGTTTCTACCTTATGTTAAATTCCCTTTTGTCACTACTTTTTCGATATTATTTATTTTGTACGTACTACGCCTAACGCAACAATGGCATATCAGCGGCAGAATTAATTGCCGGGAAATAATCGAGATAAGGAATTTAACGAGAACTACGTTCGCGTCACGGAATACGTCACGTAATTTCTAGCTGTGAACGGTTTGTTCATCGATCGCATTCGTTTATTATCCGTACGAAGTTACGCTTTTTATACGGTCAAAATTGTCATTAATAATAGCCAGGTTATGAAGTATCACTCACCTACGGCATTAGGAGCGACATGTTTTTTCGCGTTCGAAAATAATGAATTGCATATAACAAAGAGCGTAGCGTAGCAGGGTAATCCAAGCTCTCATCGTGGTGCGTACGTCAGGAAATATTTTTACGCGTTCCACCAAAATTGTTGGCTGTTAGAGGAGACGCTATTACAATGCATTCGCGTCCAATTTATATTCTCGTAACGCTTTAAGCTACGAGCATTTTTCAACATTAGCCCAAACGGACGGTTCGCGTACGGGTAGTAAAATACGAACGAATGTAAGAGCGTTTTCAGCAAATTATTCGTTCCCTCAAATTGTCGCACCCTCGATCGGTCGGTCGGTCGGTCGGTCGGTCGGTCGATGGTTCTAATTCGGCATTTCCGAAAGGAAGCTGCAACAGTTTCGACCGACGCGTACGGAACTTGGTTTCCGCGCCGCCCTCGAACTTCCCCTTTCGAAGACAAAAGTTCCCTATCAGAAATTAGGTCGAGCCTCTGACGTAATGAAGGGACGAATCCTGTGGCGGTTGCCGGAGTGCCGCAAAGTGGTTTTCAAAGTAACGCTTCAAGTTTGACCCTTTTAAATGCATTAGAATTTCTGTTTCGCGACGACGCGTACCACTCTACCAACTGGGAACGTTGAAAATTCGTCCGCAGGGAGTGTAAATGTTTCTCGCGACAAAAGGAACGAGAATATGGGACGTATAGTAAAATAAAAAGGGGACGGGGCCGGAGTATTATAGGCGGGGAAAAAGAAAAAAGAAAAAGAGGAAACTGTGATGTGTAGGATCGGACGGTAAAAGGCAGACGCGCGAGGAGAGGCCGCGAGTCTACATGCGGATTTTCCACTTCACGGTATTATTGCGCCTAGGCATTTCGGGGCTTCTGGCATTGATCTCTCGTGATGAATGACGCGGCCGATCGGTGCTGCACGTTCCTCGCAGAATCGAACTGATTGATACGTCGTACGAGATTTCGAAAATCACTCCATTCATTTTTTGGATCATTAGGCGAATAGAAAGCTCTACTAGCGCCGTTGAATCGTTTAGCCGAAAATGCCAAACGATTCGAATATTTTTCGAGGATCATTGTTGCTCCCTGAATGGGAAATTTTCTGTTTTTCAATAACTTCACGAATTCGATCGTACGAATGAAATAAATTAATAACAATATTCTCATCTTTAGAATGGAATAGTTTAAGAAATAATTTTCTTCCTAGGAATAAATCATTGCGCTCGCAATGAGCTTCGGAAGGGTATAAAAAAGCAAGTCATTTCTATTCGGCTATAATTCCAATTTCTAAAGCCATCGACAACATTCACCGTTGTCGTTATTCAAAGTCCTCGATCTATCGTGGCACAGTGCGCGCGTCGAGAGAGTAAAAAACGAGATCTCTCGGTTTCGATGGCCGAATATAAAGGACGACATAGATACATAAAGGGATTTAAATGTAAAATTATTCCCGGTGCTTCCTTCGCATCGGACGACGACATTTTCATGCAGAATACAACGCGAGGAGGTCGTTAAAAGGTGCTCTCCTCCTTTCTCCCGTTCGAGCTCTCTTCCTTATTCGCGATCGAGCTCCCGCAAAGAATATATCCTGCAAGAAATGCCCATCTGGGAGATCGCGAAGACGTCGTCGCGATTAGCGCGCGGAGCGTCCACTTTTTACGATATCTCCGACCGATGCACTTTTCACATCCACTCCCGTATCTTTCACAGGTAACCACCGCGACTTACTACCTCTTTCGGCTGTGTTCCCGAATTTATCGGAAGATCGTTTATCGTCAAAAGCTTTGTGTCAAAACCGCGCACGCAATGTGATAAGACCGCGCGCGGGCGTTGCCGCTTTTCAGAAAAGGAAATCGGGAATACCGATCGGGATTTCGCGTTGGCGTATATATAATCGACTGACAAAATGGATGAGAGAACGAGGTAGTAGACGACGGGGGAAGAGAACGGTATGAAAGATAGAGGGGAAAGACGCAGTCAATATTTGCATGCTGCAGGGTGGCCGGAAGTGCACTCCAGCGACAGAGACAAGAACCTCGTACCTGGCCAACCACTTTCCAACCAAGTTGGATCCCTCAGCCCCAGGGGCTTCGCTCCCGACCATAAGACACACCCCACTCGGTGCGCCCGCTACCCGAGCATGCCGGTCGTCGAGGGTCGCCCTTTTGAGGGCTCTTCTCTTGTCGAAGCCGCAGAGTTGCATCTCGCAAGATTTTATCCCTCTTTCGCTCGCCCACGCTCTCTCCCTCCACCGCGCTCTCTCTGTCTCTCTCGCGCCGTAGACCCCCGTAGGGTCGTCACCTCTCGACGTCATCATTTTCTGATGACGATGCGCGAGATAATTATTTCTTGCCGGTAATCAAGTGCCCTGTAGCAGGTCTTCCCTTTAAAATAGAGACTTTGGCGATATCTCTTATCTTGCCATCGTCGCGCGATTAATTTCAGAATTTTTGGCCTTAAGCCTCGTAACCCGATACTAGATAGTTTTCGAAATAAAATAATCAACAAGTGCGATAGCTCGATTCGTTCGAATACTGAGCCGTTATCTCGCGATAATGTTGTTGTGCCATAATGCCAAAGAGTTTACGCTGTAATATATTTACTATTATAGACGATAATACAAATTTGACCGTACACGCAGAAAATATTGCCTTTATCCGTCTCGCCGGCAGCGGCTGTAATCCAAAGTATGAATTTTTTAAGATTTCTCGTCATACACGTTGCAAGGATAAATCGCCCTCGCATAAATCAGAGGACAGGTGCCGACCGCGGCAACTCCGACGGCAACCCGCGCATTTTCTTATTCATTATTACACGTATTCACGACGGAATGCGAAATTATGCATGATACTTGGATAACTCGTCTTGACTCGCGCGCGAATTAGAAAGAGCAAACGTGCAAAATAATAAATCGAGCAAAGGGACGACGATCTTTTGTCGTACCCGTCGAATAAATTCGAACAAGTGTCTTATCCAAGATGAACGATACTCTTGTACGAGAATGAAATTACAAGGATATTTTTCTCCAAGTACCCCTTTTCTTCTTCTTTTCCTTTTTTTGTCCTTTTTTTCTTATCTTTTTCATTTCTTTTTTTTTCGTCGAGAAAATCATAGACACGAGACGTCCGAATCGTCGTCCCATCGAATATTTCCGCATCGAAGGATTTCTGTGCGTCCAACGTATATCCAACGTCGCATATCGGCATATTCCTATATAGTTCTCATCTCGTCACGATCTCGTGCGCAAAGTTGGAGGAAAATTCGTTGAGAAACGAACGTCGGGAATGCTCGTCGTAACCGTTCCAAAGTCATGTTCTTCTTCCTGTGCGGCAGTTCGTCCGGTGGTTCGTTCGCGCACCGGACACGTGCAGCTATGACATTTGGAATTCTTCGAGTCGTAAAAATCCTTGACCGCTGTGTACGGACGGACGGTGCTCATCTCGCGTATTCGATACGTACGCTAGCACGTACGCGAGCATTTTGAAACTCGGTAGAAGCCATGTGGGAGTAAACTTTTCACGATCTAGAAGCAGTTATATAGGACAGGGAGAAACAGAGGGAAATAGGGTAGAGGGGTTGGAGATGGGGCATACCTACTCCCCTCGTTCGTTCCAATGCAAATTCGATTTCCAAGTCCCCTGGTCGAAGTGGGACTCCGATAGCGGAGTCGCGCTATGGTCAGCGGTACGGGACGGGCATCGAGCCACACCTTCGAGTATGCACGTGGATAATATCCACGAATCGTAGTACGCACCGAATTCTAGCGCGAACTGTTTGAAATTCAGGGGGATAAGCAACGAGCCGAGCGCGCTCCCATCCGCGGAACACACCGTCGACCTACCCTTCTCCCTATATCTAGCTATACCGTATAATCGGTATTGGTGGCCGACGACGACGGAAAGGGGACGCGAGGGATACGATCTCGAGAGGTGCCAACCCAACCAGAACCAAATTGAAAACTCGATTTACCCTTTGTGTAAGGTCGACTAAATCATTGCCCGGAGGATGTGTTATCGGAGGAGATACACGCGTCCGCGAACTCTCCCCTCGAACACGAACGAAATTGGTACACGCTCGCCGTGCTTGTGTGTCGCTTTCTACGAAAGTTTCCGATTCTTGCCTTCGCCATCGAAGGCAAGCGAAGGGAGAGGAAGAAAGCACTCTCTCCTCCTAGAAAAAGAAAATTGTCGGCGTGGAATTTGATCGAGCGTGTACTGCATGAATACTTTATCCATCGGCTATCCCCGAGTTTATTCGAGGGATATCTCTGCGATAATATCGAATGAAGGAAAATGACGAAAATCTTGACGAGAGAAAAGATTTACGCTCGGCGCGCTTTCTTAGGAGTCTATTAAGCACAAGTTTACATTAAACTTTAACATGCCGCTTTATAAATCTTTCCTATTTGCAATTTAATACGAACTTGATATTCTCTCGGTGAGAGTTCGCTACGGTTAAGAGAGTCTACTACTCCGTACCGAACGCGTACCTACATCTATTTAAATATAATGAGGAGGGAAAAAAAGAAAAGTTCGCGACCTACCTTCTTCCTAAGCCAACTTTCGTACTTTCCTGGGGTCTTGCGCGTATCTCGATTTTCTCGGATAGGGGGAGCTCATGAATGGTGAATGCAAATTGGCGGGGTAAGTTGGGTGCATCGACGATAAGGGTACTACCCGGTGAAGTAAGGATCGTTCGTGGCACGCAAGAAAATAGTTTCTTTCCTTAAAAACAATTAGCGGATAAGGTATTTGAACTTTTAGTACCTAGACGCAAAATCAAACACACTTTCGTTCGTTTTGATAATCGCCGTCTGAACGCAGCCTTTTAAACACGAAACTATTCTAGTCGACGATTTTAGTCTTAGGCTTAATACGATAAGTTATGCGCGATCGCACGACGCGTACGATCAGGACGCGGCATAAGTCTCATCTTTACCCGTTTTATACTTGAGCTTAGGCGAGAGATCCGTACGGCTCTGTACCGTACGCGCGCCGGCAAGAATCTAAGTAAATCCGAGCGCCTGGAGCAGACGCATCATTTCCATATAGATTCTACGTGAAGCCCCCAACGTGGAATGGCCGAGCAAGATCTTTTGCCGGATGGAGTCTTTCATCTGGCAGAGGTATTTTGCTTTTACCATCAACGATCGGGGAACGTCGCTCGGCGGGAGCGCTTTAAAAAGGAACAAAAATATTGGATCAACGAGAAACTCGATACTATACTCGCTCGCATCTACCACCACGACGTTTTACATTGAAATTTCATAAATCCCTGATAAGGGAACGTTCCTCTTCATAAATGAATGGCTAATACTAGTAATTTAACAACTTTATCGTGACTTCATTGCGAGTTTAAATTAGAAATAATCAAATCTCTCTGTTAATAATTTATCCTTTCGATCGACACAAAATTTATTTCAACGATTAATTACAGTACCTGGTTGTAGGTAATTCAAGTAAGTATAAAGAAAGCGAATATCCACGTTGAAACGCGCTTTACGACCTTAAAACCACGTAAAAAAGAGAGATAAGAAAGAATTGTTACAATTTTCTTGGCTTATGCGTATGGTATTATTTTACGGCGGTGCGTATTAAAACGCGCCATTCGTTGGAAGTTTATCAAAAATGTCGATAAAAATGGATCGGAATCGTTCGTTAACGAGATAAAAAATTATAGGCATGTTCTACGATTGCCATTATCCGATATATTTTTTCTTCCTACCTCCTCTCTCATTTTTCGACCGTTTGTTTTTCTCGTCGTTCTGAAGGGTTCGCCTGAGGATAGGATCGACGAGCGGAGCCAATGAAAAGTAACGAATAGAGAGGGGGGAGAGAGAAAAGTAAAGAGGAAGGAACGACTACGAAATGACACCACCAAATAACAGCAACGTACCGTGAGTAATATTCGTGGCGTGCCGCCGCCGTGCTTTTCCGCGGTTGTAAATTCGCCAGAATTTATCGCTCTGTACCGGGAAACATAATAAATAGGGAAGGGAGGTTGGGGTGGATCCGTTCATGAGTTTTTTGACGAGCCAGCCGGATCGTCAACGAAGCAGTTCGCTTTTTGTGATTTGGCATAAACGTTATGAAAACGAAATAGAGAAGGACGAGTGAAAAGATTAACGTTCGCTCGAACGAAAGTAGAAAGATCAAAAAATAACGGAAGGAAATGCGATCAAAAAAATATTAATGGTTATCTCTCGACACGAGGACGTGAGGACGGACTCTCGTTTGGTCGTACAGTCGACAGAGAGAGAGAGAGAGAGAGAGAGAGAGAGAGAGAGAGATAGCGAAGCTTCCGAATGTCAGAATCAATCGACGAAGGCTTAAGGACGAAGGCTAGTAACGTTGAGTATCATCGGCACATACGCGCGATTTCAAGTACACGTATGAGCTCTGCCGAGCGTTCGCTAATTACAGTTGCCTTCGTAATTGGCCGCATGTACGCGAGCACGAACGTTGGAGCGTTGCGTTGCGTTGCGGTTGCACTGCTGATGACACTCGAGAAAGAGAGAGAGAGAGAGAGAGGGGGGGGGGGGAAGAGTCAGTCCTGCACTTCGATGGACTCCTAAGGACCACCCTGCTGTCGAATGAACCGTTTCAACTTAAACAATACTCAGGGCCCTTTCGTCCAGCAAATTCATTCTAGTAATCTTCTCTGTATTTCTGCGGAATCGTCTATACTTTACTAAAAAGGTTCTTTTTTGCCAACTAATCGAACAAAGATATTTTACTTGTATTTTTTTAAGAGCGAGCGAAATACGAATTAGGAAGCAAAGAGTAATCTAATGAAGGATAAAAATAAAAGGATGCAATGCAATCGTATTTCCCGACGGCAAATTATCCTTTCATAATTGAGTCATCGTAGTTTGTAGATGCGCGATCGTCGAATTCGAAGGATTCGCTCGAGTTCAATTGGAGACAATATACAATCACGAGACCCAAAGGAGTAGTATAGGAAGGAAAGGACGCGCAAACCTAGGGTAGAGAGTAAATCGCTCGAAAACGTTATTCGATTAGGTGGGTTCGATGTCGCGTTACTTTGAAAATGAACGTCGAAATCATATCGAGAACTCCGTTGTTAATCGAGTTACTCGTTGAATTATCGAACCGAGTTTGTCGCGAATAAACTCGAACAAAGAGGCAAAACGGAAAATAGAGGTTTTGAAATCGAATCGAAAAAACGTAGGAACGTTCTCGAATATTTCTCTACGTCTTACCGAGGAATTAGGCCAATCGATCGTTCCAAGAGCATACTTTTTTTTTTCGCGTTACGATCGCGTTGCACGCGAAATCCGCGCTGATCCGTCGTTACCAGGAGCGATCGAATGAGAAACAAGGATCGTTTCCATTGGCTCTTGTTCGATTCGAAAAAATGAAAAATTAATATTTCCAATGGTTTCAATGTCGGCGATAAAAGTATAAGTATTACCTTTTTTCCGTGTAGTAATATATTTAGTAAGATATATCTCGTTGGGTGACTTAAAAATAAGCTTAATAGGGTGGGTGGAGCGGTGCAGAAAGTTAAGGTTATGGGATAGCTGCCCATATGGGATATACCTATGGTATACAATCATAAATACTAAAGCGTCGTCGCTCACGAATCGTTTCTGTGACTGCGTTCGAACAATACATCCGATCTGTGGACCATTTCTCCAGGGTTAGGTAGCGCGCGGGCATCGACTCGAAAACCCTATTCAATTATCTCAGCCGAGTAGTCCTGCCGCTGTGCGAATATTCCAGGACGCGGTACGATATTTGAACGGACTTAATTATTACACGTTGGATATATCTCCTCCTATGGGCTGCCCGAGAGTAGAAAGGGCAAATCTGTCGGACGGTCCGCACCAGAGATACCTCTGCTACTCGTATCTATTCCTTCGATCGTTTCGTAATTGACAATTAACTTTGCGAGAACGTAGCTAATATTTCGAGCGTTGCGTTAGAGAATGATCGTTTGCGTTAGGATTCGAATGAAATTTCATAGATATTTTCAAGTCTAATCTTATGGAATCTTATTAAATTCGTTCTTTCCAATGACCCCATCCAATTGGATAATAAAGACGACTTTTGCGCAGCTTCGCCGACGGCGAACTTGAAACGATTTGATTTAAGTTAAAGGTAATACTAAGCGAACCGAAGCGAGCTATCGCTAATTTTGCCTCATTTGTGCCACGGAGAGTATAGATCCTGAATCGTGTTCCGTGCGTTTTAACGAAATCTCGAAAGAATATAACGATAAATCGTGAGGAAGGAATCGTGCGTCGTCTTAAAAAACCATAATTTCTGGTTCACAGGTTTACGACGATTACGAAATCCTCCGGTGGTTTCCACAATGTTCGATAATTCGGTAGAAAGGCGAGCGAGCTCTCGTCGTTTCGCGCGTACTCCTGCCTAATTTTACAGGAAAAGTTTTAACGGCTATTTTATAGAACGACAAGCCGCTTTCCATCGTTTCCCTTCGGAATCATCTACTCCGAGGAGGAGGAGGACCGTGTAGAGAATGATGCGACATAAAACCAAAACCATCTAGTTACACCGACGTTTGGTACTTGTATCGCTTTCTACCTTGCTTTTAGATCTCGCTTTTAGACCTGCTATTTCGTCCGCTTAAAAATATCGTATCCCGTAATATCAACATTTTCTATCGCAAAGTTTTACTTAGGTTCGCATTCGACAAATGCCATCAAAAATGTTATCGTTGGAAATAATTATGGAAGCATTGTAATGAGAGTAATAAGGCATTGATATCGGGTAACGAAGTACGTTTGTTAAAGACAGTTTCGTAATTGAGCGGTGGCGCGCGCGGGTAATGTCTCGACGTTCCGCGAAATAGCGCTTAAAACTTTGAAGTCGTCGTCGTCGTCGTCGTCGTCGTCGTCGTCGCGGCAAACGCGTCTTTCGGCTTCGGTCATTAAAGCGGCTTTAAAGGTTCTCGCGTAAATGGGAAATATTTCGATTTCGCATTATAGCAAAGTTGTAAATCTGAAAAAGTTTCTAACCCGTTTCCAACGTGCGATTAGACGTAGTAACTTAACGCGTTGTAATCGTTAAATACTCGTTGATTCCCTTAATTTCGTTAGGCATAAACGACGCTAGGGAAATCATCAATCATGCGACGATGAAAAAGCAAAGAGGTGACCGTTGGGGATCGTGTCTGTACTCTGACGAAGTGTGTTTACGTGTGTGAGAGAGGTCGCGACGCGACGCGACGGCAGGAGGACACAATGGAAAGTTCGCCCTATTGTGGCGAACGCCTTGTTGGACAACATTCGCCGGAAATAAAGGGTAGCTAGGAGAGGAGCTTGCACCATCGGTCATGGGTACGCTTCTGCGCTGTCAGGAAAAAGACGGAAGGGAGAAAAAGGGTTAAACTCGGCCCAGATATACCACCATCCAGCAATACCTCCCTCCTCCTCTCCTCCTGCTCGAGCGGCCTCGGCTTTTCTCAAGCACAGCCCAACTTTTCTTTGTTCGGAAGCAGAATGGTCGACTCGTCCTAGCCCCCAAGCTCCGTCTCGACTCCTTTTCTCGATTCGACGAACGAACACCGACGACGACGATCCGAGGTGTCCGACAAACGGATTGTTAGCGTGGAACTACTGGAGAGAGACTCGAATAGCCTGACTCCGAGCAAAAAGCTGAAAAGCTCTATGCTGCCGTCGGACTTGTCCATTTTCTTTTTTATTACATCGTACGAGATATTTCGTACGAGGAAACGAATGTTACCTCGAAAACGTGAATGGATCGTTTCTTTTAACATCTCTACAGGTTAATATCTGTACGCGCGCGCGTGTAAGGAGAGAGAGAGAGGATGGGCGCGGGAAATGATCGAATATAGAAGTTTCCTCAATTTTCTCAATTTTCGTCGTAAGGGTACTCGAAGCGTAGCACGAACGGGGAATAACGTCGTGGAGAGGAGGTCTTAAATCTCGGAACTCTGGATTCGCTTCGCGATGTCCCTCGAATATCTACTCAAGAGAAGAGAACTCGGAGATGGAGTGTACATATAAATCGAGCAACTTAAGTCGGAATAATAGACTATCGATTCTTCTCTCGTGGAGCGAGGAGCAGTGCGCGACGCTTTCGTACCTTTTGCCTTCCCTCGCCTTTATTTACGGCAAAATTAATCGAAAGTCTTTTTCCTCCTGTCGAACGAGTTACGAGAGAAAAAAGCTGATGGAGAGCGGGCGGCGGCGGCGGAGCAGCACTCAAAGACAAGGAAAGGTTTCCTAAACTTTTCCCATTGTCGCCAACAAATGGACGCTCGTCGAAGCACGTTCTCTTTGGCAAACGAACGGCGCCGCGGGGGCGAACTGAAATTTCGCGCTCGTTTCTCAACTTGACGGCCTCCGAGGCACTCTAGGTCTTAGGCGTTTGTTCAACAAACGCATGCAAAGCGCGCCATTAGTTACGGCTAAAGTTTGTAATATACGATCGAGTGTATTGCACGCTCGACGTAATAAGGCTGTAACTTCGAAAGGAGAAACTTGGACGGACCTGAATTCTCTCGTTGCGCCTACGACACAATGTCATACCGGTTCGAATTAGCCCGTGGCCAAGAGAGAAGTGCGGGCAGCGGTTAAAGATGCTGACGTTGATTACGAAACTTGTCCATTCATTTATGTAAGAAAACTTCTGTCGCCATGATATTACGTTATACTCGCGAAACTTTGATCGAATCAACGTAAAAAGATATTCCATAGAGATTCTTTAAAACTCATTTTTATTTTTCATAGAATCAGGAGGATCAAATGAGAGATATTAAATAAGAGGGTCCATTACCAAAAATAAGACGAAATGTATTATAAACTAAGTATTTTAAATAAAACTAAGGGGAAAAAGTTTGAGAAATCGTACGATTATCTTTCGACTTTATTCCTTTTTACTTTCGTACCGTCTCTATAGATGAAAAAAGAGCTTCTCGTTTAAAGATCGAACGATAACTGGGTCGATCGTCTGCGGCCTTTGTCCATTTCAATGATCGCTTCTTACGTTTCTCGGATAGAAAGCGATCAACGGGATCGTTCATGCTTCGGGCTAGGTTTAAATTCGGAAGGAGATTGGAAGCGGAACGTGAGTCGTTTTTCGTTTCGCGTTCTCTTTTCCTCGCGAAATATCGCGCGAATCTGCACCTAGAGAAATGAAACTCAAGCTTTTCCGTTAGACCCTTATTTAGATATTTCATTTCTTCTCTTTTCTTTCCTTTAAATAACTTGAAATAAATTAAATAAAGAGAATTACATATTAAGAGACGGTACAACGAGCATACATCGACTATCATAAAATTCTCTGGAAGAAGAGAAAGATAGTGTATTCGATCGAACATTCTTGATCGAAATCACGAGTCGTTCAATTCCGTTTCTAGGAAAAAAATTGCATTACATGGCGCTATCCATTGCAATGGGACAAAAGTGGAAAGATTGAGATTGGAGTGGATATATAAGAGAAGGAGAATAGATACTCAACTACCATCCCAATCTCTTATAGAGTTCTAAATCTAGTCGATAAGTTTTGCGGTCTATCGACGAGCTCTAACAATTTATTTCATACATTTCGAGTAATTTATATCGCGGCGCAGCGAAGGTGTCTCTATGCTTCGCTTTTATGGTCAAGAAAATATTATATTAAAATGAATTATTAGAAGCCTTGGTGTAATTGTTTGACAAGTCGTTTGTGACTCGTTTAAATATTTCCGAAAACAATAGTAAGACGTCGAGTTGGGAGTCGTTGCGGAAATCTTTACGGAGAACAAGGAATGGAAGGTGCGAGAAAGTGGAAAGAAACTTTCCGAGGTGGAGACAAAAGTTTTCTTGACTTGAGAGAGAGGGGGAGAGAGAGAGAGAGAGAGAGAAATGTATCGCGTCGTTCGAGGAAACTCGCAAGTTCAAAATTGACAATGGAGTTACCGAATACACCTCGGCGGAAATCACAAGGAGAAGAGGGCGCAGTCAGGCTTACGAGGCGGCGGTAGACGTTGCGGTAATTCCGGACGCGATCTAACCACGGCACGTTGGTATTACAACCGGGCGTACCAACCACCGTCGTCGGTCCGATATCGCGTCGTCAACGGGAGACGCCGTCGTAGTTGAGACCTCCCTATATCCTACAACAGAGTATATACCTGCTATTATCTATATCCTCTGTACGTATACTCACACGGACAGAGTAGGTGTATATAAGTTGAAGAGACGAGGAGGAAACTGAAAAGGGACATATCGAACGTCGCACTTTGGCTCGATTGCCGGCTGCGAATTGAATTAAATTATGATTGGTTGAATGTAACAAAGAGGAAGAGAAAGAGATAAGAAGATCGAAATTAACTGTCGAAAGTATAAAGAGAGGGTGAGGGAGAGGAGCTCGACGAAGTTGCCTTATCGAACGATCCACGCAGCTAATATAAATGATATTCTATCGTCTTAGTAAATTTCAATATTACCCGGATGTAAAAAGAGAAGAGAGTACTTAATAAAAAAAAAATCACGATGGATCATAGTACGGTACTATTTGCGAGCAAAAGTCACAGCTAAGTACGAAATCGCATCTCTTTTTTCTACGTCGTATAACATTTGTTAGCTCTCGTTGGTCTTATCGGATTCATAAAAAATGTGTTCGGCATGCGTTTTCGTTCGTTTACAGACGATGCGGACGATGCGCTTTGTTGCGCCCGGGGGTACGATAATTCAGCAAAAAAAAACATGGTGAAACATTTGTCCGAACGGCATTAATTCCAAAACTGTCGGCCGTTTCTGGCAAATCTGCATAAAAGCGTAGCGCAGCATTCGATAATTCGACCGATACACGCGTCCCCGACAGCGTTCCCGATTTTCTACCATGGTGGCCCAACACAACTTCACCCTCCTTCTCTCGCCTATTATATATGCCTTTTGTCGATCTACGTGGTTGTGACAGTACGACGCGGTGATTATCCGTTGTTTCGTTCTAACCCCTTGAGTTTTTCCAACAAATTCTACGGTTATCTCGTCTCCCAACGAAACAAGACGTTTCGATATACGATGATAAATAATCATCGAAAGCGTACTCGAATTCGTCGTTACGCGAACGATTTTTGAAGTTGTTAGGAAAATTCTGTCGCGTTGGTAAAAAAATAAGGCCCCTTTATGAATCGTCGACTCGCACATTCGTCGTCGTCGGCGACGGCGACGGCGACGGCGGTGTTTGCGAGCTTTTGAAAAAAAAAAAAAAAAAAAAAAGAAAAAAGAAAAGAAAAAAGGAAAAGAGAAGACGGAAAGGGAAAAAGAAAAGCAACGGTTTCGCGTGACTCGTCGCACGGTGTAGCGTTCGTTTGTTTTAATTTCCAGCCTTCTAATTAAACCGCGACCACCGAAAAAGGAAAACTACGGAGAAATCTCTCTTCTTTTTTTTTTCTCCCTACCATATTCCATGTATGCGAGCTCGCGACGGCCACGGGAGGGCTAAAAGGGAAAGGAAGGGTCGATACGTGCACGCTACAGAAGAAGAATTGTAACGGGTTGTACCTCTCGCTAAATTAACCCGATTGCCTCGTGCTTTTTCGTATGCCGATCGTATAATTAGCAAATTTTTTCCTACCTCAAACGGACGGATAGAATGGAAAGAAATTCGAAACGAGGCTAATTCTAGAAACGTTTTGGACGAATATCGTAAAGAACGAAGATTCGATCCTCCTTCTTGCTTTTCACCCAATCGGAAAATCGTTCGTTCGCTGTTCCTACGCGAATCTCTCCTTTCCATCTCTTTATCCCCTCCCTCGTTCTCCTCTTTTCCTTCATTTCATTTCAGCTTCCCATTCCGTGCGATGTAGATTGAAAAAGCGGCCACATTATAAATAATTTAAATGCATTGCTTTTCGGGAGGTGGGAAAAAGAAAAAAGTGGTTGTGGAAACTGAAGCGACGGCAGACGGGGTGTGTATCGTTCGTGTCCGCGGCTTTTTTAAAACGTCCGGTCAAGAAGAAAAAAAAACAGGCAGACAGACGGTGAAACGGAGAGAAAAGAGACGACGAAGGAAAGAGAATAAATGAGGAGGAGAGGTAGACGCGGTCGATAGATTCGCGCTTAACCAATTCACGAAGGATTTTTATGTATTTATTTATCCGTTAGCCGATTTAATATTTTCCCCAACTACTAACACACTTTTTTGTCCATTTTCAGGATGAAAAAATCGAAGGTCCTTTCGCCGTACTACACAGTGCGAACGACAAAACGAATTTGAAACTTTTACAAAATCGAATCTCTCCGTGCTGCCGATACCACCTCCATTGGCAGCAATATACTGAGCTTTTTCATTTTCCTTTATTTTTTCACCGAACGTAATCGGCAAATGAGATCAACAACACATTGCCAATGGCCAGACAGATATATTTTATATATATATATATATATATATATATATATATATATATATATCTGCCCCCGTCGCAATTTCGCGTCCTCGAATTTTTCTTGGAATCGCGAACGAACACGCGTATTTTTTCGGTATAATCCGATCAATCTGAATTTCTAATGCGTTCTACGCATACGACGATGTTGAGCGCATATACCATACGGATCGTTAGAAAATAGGATGAAAGAGACGTTGAAATATATAATCGACGATCAGAGTTTCATTTCATCGTCGACGACGACGTTCCTCGGACAACGGTCGTTTAATTAGCCCGGCACATAGATGCATAAATGTTTCCTTAACGATTTAGATACGATCGGGAAAGCTATCAAAATGTTGCTCCGCTTGAAGCCAATAAGTAATTCTTTCGTTGGGACAATTCGATTCTCCTCGGGCAACAAAGTTCATTAACGAAGTACCGCGAGAGCGAAATGACAAACTCGTTATAACTCGTAAATGGTCCTGCTGCTTTCGACGGACGATGAAATTTTCCATCGACAAGGCGAACGAACGTTTGCCGACGGAAAATAGCTGGTAAAATTTTCTGTCGGTTTCTTCGACTATATGAATCTCGTCTAGCGCACGTAATAATCACGATCGATGTATCCTTCTTCCTCGCGAACGTAGCTCAGGGCAGGGACGTCGCTTTTTTCTCGCTCGACGTTCCAAGAGATAGGCTGCCGTTCCCGATACTACCCGATCGTTCTCTTTTCTTCGCCTAATACGCGCTCGAAGGTAATAGGGTATATAGTCGTATATAGATGCCTCCACCGTCGAAACTTTCAGGATTACTACTGTGGAGCCTAATCAGCAAGATTGCCTGCAATTTGCCGTCCTTATCTCGGTACATCCCGTTTCCCGAGCAAACCCCTCCGTACTATTCAGTTCTCTCGGTCGACTTCTGCCCTATCCAGGGAGTCTACTACTAGCCTTCCAGAAACGATGGCTCCTCGTGAAAGACCATCTTTACGCGCCAACGGAGAGAAGGGCTTTTTCGAAATAATATCTTCTCGTTTCTCGTCTCCTGGCCTTCTCCCGTCCATGTCGGATAAAAACCTGATTTCTTCTGTTTGTCTCGAAATGAAATCAGTGTTAGCCAGTTTGGCTTTTGTCTATTTAATTACATTAGACCGGGCTAAATTACGTATCCCTTACGTATCCCTTACGTATCCCCTTACGTATCCCCCGTGACGGATAGCGCAAGAGAAAGGAAGGAAAAGGTAGAAAAAGATGTTGATCGGTCGCGTCGAGTCCTCTCTCTTTCTCTTCTCTTTTCTTTTTTTTTCTTCTTTTTTGTCTCGTTTCTCTGTCTACCACGCGTCTCTTAGCGCGTTAATATCGTTGCTCCCTCTAAGCTAGAAATGGCAAATGAGATGGCAGAGGCAAAGAGAAGAGTTAGAAAAAAAGTAGGCTTACGAGCGTTTAAGCGATTAAGCCAAATAAGTAAATGTAAGTAAAATCAAGTTAGATGTGACACTCACCGGCGTTATTACTGGCGAAATTTAGATCCTTACCTAAAACAGAAGAAGCAGAAAGACACGTTAGTAAATGTATAAAATGGAACCGATGATAATCCTCGCAGTATTTTGCATGAATACTTATCATAACGTAACATTGCGTTCAGGCATTGATTTTGGATTATACATATGTACGTGCCGGGAGGATCCACCAACGGCGGATATGCCGGCGAAGAGATAATACTTGACGTAATTAATTAATTCCTGAACGCGGACTACAAATTTACACGTGCCCGAAAGCCGTTGGAAATCGAAGGAGAGAATACTCGAGCCGTCCTAATCTACACGATCTAATGCCCGAAAATTTAAGCGCGCTCTTACGGTCCTATTAAAGCACATCATTTTCTGAAAGTCTCTCGTGGTTGTTTGCGCAAAATTTGACGTGGCACGTTTACACGAAGTTCCGTCATCGATGCCACATGATTATATATTCCTCGTGACTATCGATCCTTCTAATTTCTTTTTATTTTTCCTCTGTAGCAACGTTGCAATGCAATTTTTACGATCTATTGTATTCGCAAATTATCATCGTTACCTAGAAAATGCGAGCGGTTGCCGTTTGTTTACGTTCTCGTTGAAATTCTTCGGAGAGATATGTAGGTATACTACCTACGTTCTCTACCGAAGGAGAAAATTTACATTCTCCGTGGACGATCGCAAGCGTGCAAACGTAATGCAAACATTATGGAATATGTTGTACGATATACAGATGGCATGTGTATATATATATATATATGCAAACATGATACGAGTATATATAAAGGGAATAGGTAGATACTTAGCGTGGAAAAGGGATGAGGATGTCGGAGATTGGAATTTGAAGGGAGAACCACGTAAATACGAAGTTATGTGGATGTGTGTTGGATATGCGGAATGGAATGTACGGCAGAAACATGACATACGCGGGCGCGAATATACGTATAGGATCGTACCTGGTCTTTCCGAGAGAACTTGCGATCTTGAGGGATCATTATCGAGAAGTCTATTTATCGAACGTCGCGGACGCGCGGTAGATAGACTTGCCTTGCAAGTTATATTCCCACGAGTAACGTACAATGAACAATTCATCCAAAGAACCATTTACGATTATCAAGTACCCGTAAATATCCATAAATATAAAAAAAAAATTTTGATGAATCGATCCTGGCACGAGTCACAAAGATCCGATAACGCGTTGTCAGGAATTGATTGATTTCTTTTCCACCGGCCTAGGTAGTCCTTCTACATTATTTAGAAGCTCTCTTTTCTCGGAATAGTTGTCCTCGCGGCCATTAACCAACGGAGAAAAGACGAATTTACTGGCGTTCGACGGTGGCACCGACGAATCTCCTATGTCCACGAAAGATTTATCGCGATCCTCCGTCTTTCGACGGTAGATCATTGAGAGAAGAAGCTTTTTAACTGGTAGGGCCGTTCTCCAAGGACGCGGCCTCTTCGTCAAAGGGATTAAATGCGGACGCCTCTGTTGGGACTACAGAGATTAAAGGAACTAGAAAGAGAGAAAGAAAATGTAAAATTCTAGTAGACAATGTGATGTTTCCTTGGCAAAGGAGAGGAAAAGATAGCACGGTGCGAGATCTGACATTTTTCAAGGCGAAGACCTTTCTCTTGATCTTCCAAAGAACCTCTCTCTCTCTGTGTGTGTGTGTGTGTGTTACGATCCAATGTCCAAATAAATCATAAAACTAAGTAAATACATAGAAAGAATGGTTGTCTGTAAGCGTTATCGAAGGAAAATAAATACAAGATCTGGTCGCATTGTATGGAAATGAGCTTGATTAACCTCTCTCTCTCTCTCTCTCTAAATTCACTTGGATGGATAAAAATTAATTTCCCGTTAGTTCTGTTGGTTAAAAAGGAATGAAAAAGAAAAAAATGAAAATATGTAAGAAGATGTTTCTTCCTTTTGCAATAGATAAATGGAGTTTCCTCTGAAAACAGTAGGTATCTATTATTTTTTCCTCCCAAAAAATAGATCACCGTTTTAAAAGCGAAATTTGAAACGAAATAGAAACTTTTCTACGACATTCTCTCGTTATCACTGCAATCTTTTGTAAAGCGATCCTAAAGTACGCTGGGATCGGACCAATGGATTATCGCTATTTCGATATACCTTGAAAGCAGTTTTCTTGAGCATTACGGAAACAGAGAGAGGGAGAGAGAGGGAGAGAGAGAGAAACTCGCTTTTTATATTTATATACTTGGATGTTACCGTTGTGCGTTTTCGAGAAATAGGGAAGAAGGATACGGTAACGCGTACTCGTGGAAACGAAAATATTTGGATAAAAAATTGCATAGCGAGAAATCGAGCGAAGCAAAGAAGAATTTTGAAAGAGGGTAAAGAAGAAAGCGAGAGAGCGCGCCGAGATTTCGTATTCTTCTCGTGGGTGATACCGAATCCCATCGTTCGCGCTATATGGACCAGAGAATGAATGGATACCTCGACGCAAGTGGGAGACTGGAATAAAGAGAAGAGGAGACAAGCGAAGAGAGGTAAAAATTATTTCTACGGTCTTCTCCTTTCATTCCGATCTAGGCGAAAGGTTTGATAGAGAGAGAGAGAGAGAGAGAGAGAGAGAGAGAAAAAGAAAAAAGAAAAAGAAAAAAAGAAAGACGAAGCGCGTAGGTGCGCGCTAGCATACGCAAGCCACTCCTTTTATCCGCTCCGATAAATCCTCACAACGCGGGTGCAACGCGTCGAAAAGAATTTTCACGGTAAAGCCTCGGATCAACGGATCTTTGTGACGTTACATGGAATGATATTTCAATCTCGCGAGACTCGCACGAAAGTGAACGCTCTCTCCCTCTCTCTCTCTCTCCTCTATCTATACTCTTTTTACTATTTACGACCTAATGGACACGCATATTCGAAAGGGATATATGATTCGCGTCCTCTTTTGCCAAGCAAACGCAAGATTTGATTGCATCGATGAAAAAGGAGAAACAAAAATGCACATATTCTCTTAGACATGGGACGACCATAGGAAGAGGTACGAAATAGTCTCTGTAGGTGTGTATATCGTGTATTACGCGTACTAGTTTCTAATATTAATAAACGATTCTTCGAAAGGAGAAATCATATTTCCAGACGATCGAACGGAGCCGTTACCCCTTTCGAGCTATCCGGTTCGAATGCATAGCGGCCGATTAAGAGGAAGCCTTTTTAGTGATATCCATTCGAAAGGCGGAAGTCCAATGGTGCGGAGGAGCTGGTTAGATGGCTGCTAGAGATTTTGGAAAGACCGCAGACTTCCTTAATTCCACGCGCCGTTGGTCGACTAGATTATCCTTCTTCTCTCTCTCTCTCTCTCTCTCTTGTACGTGCGCCAAATGTACGAATAGTGCGCGCGCAAATACAGGTAATATATATATATATATATATATATATATATAGATATATACATATATACATATATACATATATACATAGAGAGAGAGAGGGAGAGAGCGAGCGAGAACAGCCATACTACCTATCCCCACACTTCCACGGCTGATTTAAAGCCCCTTAATCTCAGATGCAGAAACAAGCCCCTACGACGAGCGACCGTGGACACGAGCAAGGAAGGCAATGTGCCGTTATTAGAACCGAATTGAGTTTTGCCATTGATGAAAAATCCGCCCCTGATAGAGTTGCTTTTCTAATCGAATTTTCGAGCGTAGATTAAAATAATAACGAATAAATTTTCTCCTTGGTGAACTCTCTTCAACATCCGTGGGATAGTTAAAAAATATTCCTCGTGATACTTTGGCAACAACGGAAGTGGAAGAAACGAATATCAACGAGAGAATCGGTTTTTATTCGTGCCTCCTCGACAACGGCCATTATAAAGAGGCAAACTGGAAATTATTGACGTAATATTGGAAAGCGATAAGGTCAGAAGCAAATGAGAATTGGCTGTAGTAACCGTTATTAGAAATGTGCAAGTTGTGCACCGGTTAAAAGTGCAAGGAAAACGTGTCCAAGCTCGAGTCGTCGATGTATACGAAAGATTCAATGAGCCGAAGACACTATGTCGATTGGTTCTTTCGCTCGATTAAAGGCATTAAGACGTTTTTCCACCGTCGAAGAAGGAAGCTATTTTGTGTTTCATTCGGAAAGATATAATACGATAGGAAACGATAATGATTTTTAATGATTTTCATTAAAGATAGAGGACGGGCTAATGTTGTTCTAGAATGATAAGCCAATAGGAACTTTCTTTCTTCTTCTCCTCATTGCGCAAAGACATTTCGGTAGCGCTTGTGGAAGCGCTAATTCCGATATTACGTTCTTTATTTTCACGATCCGAACGGTCCAGCGGTATACGAGAGAGAGAGAGAGAGAGAGAGAGAGAGAGAGAGAGAGAGCGCGCGTCTTTATAAGGAGCAAATCTCGTACAAGTTACGAACACGTTCCGTATTGCGTTTCTAGTTTCGCCGAGTAATACGCCGAGTGCACCGTGGTAAATTGTTTTTTCATATGATGCTCATGGAAATATGAGACACGACTGCTCGAGAAAGAGAGAAAGATTCTTTTAATACTCTCCAACGTACTAGAAGCCACGTCTGGCTTCTATTACTTTACCGTAACGCTAGAAATGATATTTAATATAATATCTAGTAGAAAAATGAACAAGTTCTCTATCTTGCCTCCCATTATCCTTTTATACTCAACCCTCCAAACGTACCACAGTGGAAGATTAATTAAAATGCCACAAAAGGTTAACCGAAAAAACGTAAACGTAAGCGCCGCGTACGACTCTTATTCTTCCCACTTTCATCCTCTAGGCCACCGAATTCAGCCTCAGTAGCATCCATCCTCTTCTTCTCTCATTTTTATCGCCGTTCCGAATCGGATTCTTTCGTTCTCCCAACGGTGGCGCGGTAGCAGCAGCGAAGGTGGCTTTAGGTTCACATTTTCCGTTTAACGCCTTTTATCTCGGCGACTGCGAGGAGAAAGAGAAAGAGACTCTGCTTATCCCCGCACGTACTTTATACCCTCATACATTTTTTTTCTTTTCCCACGAATATTCCTTACCATTCCTTTTTCGCAAGTTGGTTCAGTAAATGGCGAATAATCGTCCGAGTACGGGCCAATCCTTTGTTTCTCGTTGAACAATGCTCTTCTGCTCTTCCTACCGCGGCACCATTCTCGCGTCGCGCGTTTGACCGCAGCCTGAGCGTTACTACTTGAGAACGTTCCTCCGGCCATTTCACCGACATCGTCGCGTCGCCTCTCCCTCTTTTCATCGGCCCTTCATTTCTTTATCTCTTTATTTCTTTATTTTCCTTTAAACGCCTTTATAAACGCCTTTATAAACGCCTTTAAAGGAAAAGACCGAGTATTATAAATTTTAAACGTGTCCCGTGTACGACACATTCTTTCTCCTCTTTCTTTACTTTTTCTTCTTTTTCAAGAGAGACGTAGAAAAGTAAAGACATAGAAATCACGCGACAAGACAGGACGCAACGATTCGAATTTATTCCTCGGCGAAACGGATTACACGCTACGCTATTTTCAACGAATAACCTACTATCTCGCGACTTTGATTTTTCAGATATTATGATAAAAATTGTACGGCATTTGAACAATTCGGTTTGGCTTCGTTTGCTTGCCTCGGCTTCGATACGTTACAAGCACAGATCGTTAAATTAGATCCTTTAATATTTCTTACCTCAATTCAATATATATTATATTTAGCCACTCGTAGAGTTCACAATACGCTGTTCCATGTCATGGGAACGATTGTGTCAGAAAAATCGGAGAACTCTGTCCTCTTTTTCGAGGTACATTTTAATATCCTGCCAATTTAATATCCTACCCCATTGCCGTTGCCGTGTAGCGCCGCCTCTTCTCGAAGGAGAGCATTTTAATAAAGTCACTGTGAAAAGTGAGTGTCACTCTGGTTGCGCCGTCCTTTATAATTTCCTGCAATTTCGTTTATTATTCTTCCGGTTGACCTGCCGCGCAACCATTCATCTTTCCCCAACTTCTTAAATCTCGGTATCATCGTCGAATGATGCCGAGAGCAAATTGAACGATTATCGAGAACACGCAGACGCAAAATGGAAATCTCGATTTTTATTATATTTAACAAGCTCAAACACAATCGACTCCGCGAGCCGCCCGCGTAACGTTGAACGAGCCAAGAGTAACAGGGGGCCCTAGAGCAAACAACACTACTACTCTGTCGCTTCCAAAGTCACTCTATTATATCGCGCTCGAATATACTCGTATTATAAAAACGCGTTCGTCGAAGCTCCTTTTTCTCTTCCTACCTTCTGCTCGTCAAGCGCGCGTTCTACATTCCGCCATCCGCCATCGTCGTTTTATGCAATAGCGATAATGTGCTTTCTAGTCTAAAATTGTCTTTCTTGCCAAGCAAGTACGGATAAGAGCTCTGTCTGTCTAGTGTTCGAGAAACGGTCCTTTTTATTCAACGAGCGCTCTCGCTAGTATATTTTTCCCTCCTCTCCGTCTCCTCTCTCTCCCCCTCCCTCTCTAATCGCTTTGTCAAGTTTTAGTCCTTAAAGATTCCTCGATTATTAATTATTATCGATTATAATGAAACACGGACCTTCTATTTTATTTCGTTTTAAAGAGAAATTTACAATGGATTCTAATACGCAATCATAAAATTTTTGACGTTGTTTTAAACTCTTACGGAGAAGAAAATTTCTCATTTCGTCGATGTTATCAAAGCGGGATCGCGTAACGACGAGGGGAATATAATCGTTGCGACGCATCCTCGTCAAGTGATATCGAACGAAATTAATTTTGAAAAAAGAAAAACAATGTAAGCCATCTTGGTTCATTTGAATATTATGCCATTTACTTTCTACGAAGAGAGACGACTTTCATTTCGCCTAGTCCATTCCTTCTCCAATGCGCTCGTCTTGCTTTCGTTGGAATATCGATAATATCCTTCCAGACGAATAATTTTATTTCTGTCTGCCGGATATATTAGGTCCTTCGGCTTTGCGGTTCGCCAACTTATATATCTCCTTCTCGTGTTTGAACTCTGCGTACGTGCCTCTTTCGAGATACGCGGACAGGGCCGAGCTCTTATCGTAAAAGAAAATTTTTACGATCTACGCGCCGTAAGAATTTTTTGTATTAAATTTTATATTCATGTATACGGCTCAGCTAAAATACTACTTATTCTTGCATCAAACTTGATAAAGGTTCACCATAAAAATTCGAAATTACGGAGCCAAATTTCGAACTCCTATCCTGACCGAGCGCGTATCGCTCGTTGTCCGAAAAGCATATACAATTCCATTGTCGTTACGAAGAAAATCGAAGAAACTCTTGTTTTAGTCGCGAAAACGATCGGACTTCTCGTAAAATTACGTAGGGTTTGGTACGTGTGCTCGGACAATCGATATGCAACGCGACCAATACCGACGCGAGAGAACAGGGGCGAGATTTCTTTTTTTCTTTTTTACTTTTTCATTTTTTCCTCTTTCCCTTTTTTCTTTTTTCATCGGAACGTAAAATTTCGAAATGTAATCTACATCGGTTGGATTAAACGTGAGTGATTTTTCGAACGATCGCCGGCATGATTTCCCTAGGCGCTAGAAAGAGAACGATAGCGTTACGTTTATGCCGCCCGAATATAATCGGCATTTTCCTAGAAGCTGGCAGATTTTTCCTGGGAAACGCGATTTCCCTTTCAAATGGTTCGCGAATGCAGTTCCCGATGCAGGCGAGATCGTCGTAGTTGGTAGCCGATGACAGTGGTGCGCGTCGTCGTTGAACAACACACTCGCTCTGCCCGCTCCGCTCCGCTCCGCTCCGTTCCGACTCGCACACGACTCTGAATGGATGGAAATTGTCAAAAATAGCCGGAAGAAGCTTTTGTGTGTGCGTGCGTGAGATGGCCGTTTATAACGTTTTCGAAGAAACTCTGGTTGCAAATCGTAGCGCGGTTGAGACGGCGAATAAATTGCACCCACCGTCGGTTTATAATGGATATCCGTGGTCGATCTTTTGTTCTACTTTGGCCGTACAACATTTGTCATGTTTCGCCGTAGGAGCGCGCGTTCGGAATTTCCAACCAAGTTTTCTTTCTCCTTACGGGGAAAGCTGCATAATATATAGATTAAGCCGACGTACACGCGCGCATCATATAAATGAAAGAAAATTCGCACCGTCGAGCGTCGAGAAATTTTCCATTTCTCTTTCCTTCTTTACACTACACTTCCCAACCTTCGTCCATTCTATCGCGATTACCTCTACGAATACGTCCGTCGGTCCATGATTACGTGAAAACAGTTTGAAATGAAATTGACGCGATTACTTTTCGAATTAAGCGAATTTCCACCAAGGTACCGCCGCGGGGTCGGCTCATAACTCGATTTATCCCGAGACACGAGTGAATGGAACTCTGAGAGAGCACGAGTCTAAAACTTTTTAAATAATTACATGCAACCGCATCGCGGCGTCGAGAATGAAAAGAAAAGAAAAGAGAAGGAAGAGGTAGAGGTAGGGTGGTAGAGGTTGGTGGGGTTGGTTGGTTGAAACGGTGAAGGATCGCAATTGAGTCGAATAGTGCCGTCGTGGTGTTACCTCGTCCTTCACCCTACTCCTTCGCACGTACCACGTTCAGCCCTACGGAGCATTAATGGGAAAAGTTTGCTTTTATCTTTTAAACGGCCGGAAACACTACTAATTTCTAACTTCGGGCATTACTTGTACCTACTCCAGCATTTTCGAGTAGGTACATTTACCGGCACGAGCGAGACCGCCAGCTTGTTACGGAACAGATACCATTTCTTTCATGCTCGAAATCACCCTCGACCCTGCCACTCCCGATCACAAAATCCTGAAGATTGCCGGAAGAAAGGTGAACGGCTTTATTTAGAAGCTCTATCCGCCCACTCTAATCGAGATGTCTTTATCGCGGCGATATCAAATGGGAAAGATTTTCCATGACGAGCGAGCGTTCTTACCAACCGTTCTTTTAACGACGATAATGCCACGAAATTACGGGTCATCCTTGGCTCCCCTCCAAACTAGACACGGCTCACCTCAGGAAATCGGCCAAGGCGGGACGCGACTCGACGTCAAGACTTAAGGGTTTAACGTTAAGCTCTTGGAAGGCGGATCAAAAATGATACGGTCCGATAGTTCACCAAAGATAAGCAGAAAAGACTAGAGAGCAGCAAGGTATAGGGAAACGGAGAGGGAGAGAGAAGAGAAGAGAATGAGAGATCAAGAAACAGAGAGACGGAGTGGGAGAGAGAGAGAGAGAGAGAGAGAGAGAGAGAAATCCTTCTAATTGCTTCTCGCAAGGCGATTAAGTAGATTTCACGTCACATTTAAAATAAGCCTAGAGTCAAGCCGCTAAGAAGCAACGACGATGTTCGTGGCGATGGCAACTTCTGCAGCAATTACGTGAAAACGCGACCTATATCGTTGCTCGTGTTAATTAATCCTTCGTCATCTTGGAGTCTCTCTCATCTAGACGTACGTATAGTTCTAGTCGCCTGTCTACATTCGTCTATGTTGAGAAAGATAGAAGGAGACAAGGTAAAACGTTAAGATGATCTCTGACGAAGACGAGAGAGAATTTCCGCTCGATTATTATTGGCCTCTTACTCTAATGATTAATTGATTCTAGTAAAGTCTAGTGCTTATGGATGATCTGACTTTCAGTATTTACCCATTCATATAGTTTATACGTTTATAGTATGTATAACTCGTTCAAGTGTCGTAGAAAATTCTAATGCGAATACATTAACGCTTATTGCCTCTGATGTTTAGCGCGAAAACCATGAGCGAGCGCATGTTCCATGTCTAGTAGTGTCTGGGTTGTGACACCGAAACAGACATGAAAAAGAGAGAGCGAAAGAGAAAGAGCCTGTGCATCGTCAAATATGTATATGAAACGATGCTATTTTATGAAATATTCTCGTAAATAATTGTTAAGTCTGAATTTCAATTATTTCCAAAAACAACATAATTTATTATCTCTCTCTATTTCTTTCTCTCGACGAAAACCAGACGATTTTCAAGAAACGATATAGCTTGCTATGAAGGAATATAAGAAAAAGTTCTCAAGATAATTAACGTTTTTATACTCGAACGAACTAAATATAAAAGTGGATAACGGGATTGTAAAAATGTCGACTTTTGACGTGCCATCGCTGTACCGTTCAATTTATTTCGAACGTTCATAGGTATAACCTCCTACTCTACACACGGCGAATTGATTCCAATACTTATACATTTGAAAACGGTCGTCCTTGTTATCCGCTCGGTTAATCCCAAAGGAAGAAGGCTCGATAGGACACTCGCGCGTTGCCATTGCTAATTCTACGAATGACAAACAAAAAGAAAACAAAAAAAAAAGAAAAAGAAAAACAGAAAGGAAGAAAGAAAAAAATAAAAAAGAGAAAGGTAATGTTTCTCCAGGGAATAAAAATATCGAAATACGAAGTATTTGACGGGAAGAATTAACGGATTTAACCGGAGGAAAATTTATCATTTAAATCCTAGAGAAGCTTTCTTTAACACGCTCTTCCGAACAATTTTAGTTCAATTTTCAGCAGAGAGAAGAGAAGGAATCGTGCTCGTGTAGAGGTCGAAACGAGAACCTCGAACGATCAACCAATTAAGCGACATTACGTAAAGTACCGAATTAACGTTATCCCTTTTCTCGTCGGACAATTTCGCAAAGAACGAGTCGGAGGAGTGAGGAGGAGGAGGAGGAGGAGGAGGAGGTGGAGGAGGAGGAGACCGCGATCGCCGAACCGGTCATTTTGCGGACGCGCGTATCGACGTTGGTCGGACAAAGCCGCCGAGAAATGGCTCGAGTCATCGAGAAAAGCGTAACTACGTCTGCGCTCGTTAAGAAGAATCGAAATGTCGGTCATTAGGGGAGAGGGAGGTAGTTTGGCGATAAACGAGAGAATAGGGTCGAGCTATCGCGACGATCGATATTCGCAAATTTATCGTCTCGCGAGTCGTATTTGTCCGGCCGATTTCGCGCATATTCGCATAAAATTCTACCTCTCTCGAAAGTATTCCTGTACCCTTCCTGAAATCGAATAATAGCGCGAAATTAGTTTCGCGATTGAAGAGTAATGGTTTTTCGAAAAATTACGATCGGACCGAAATAAAAGAGGCTTTTCGCTAGTTAGCCGGATATATGAGAGACGAAGTGCGACGGCGCGTTCCTCAATATCAATCGATTTTTATTAGGGCGCAAATTCGGTAGAAGCGAGAGAAACGATCGTGTTTCGAGGAGAATAACCTTGCCGCAACAAGGTCTATATCTTTAAGGTATATAAGGGTAGCAAACGTCGCGCGAGCTCCAGGCTTTGAACGCAATCGACTTCCACGGTTGTACCGTGTCGGGTTAATGTGCATTAACGTAACGTAAGACCCGGCGCTCCGCATTAGAAAGTCTAATATAGAAACCGCCTTGGCGCGTGCCGGCTGCTCGAGCACATACACGCCTGCCTGCCCGACTTCCGGCCGTCTCGCTACTTTCAAATTATTCGCCGTAAGCTTGACTGAAAAGCGCGAGCCAAATATTACCGAGACCGGATTAAACTTCTCTATTGTATTCCGTAGGATAGCGACGTACCTGTGGAATTCCTAACCTTGTTGCATCAGCAGTATGGATTCTTCGTGAATTCTTTTTTTATCCGTTTATCTGAACGTTTATTATCTTTACTCTAATCGATCTCGTTGACGCTTCTCGACATGGAAACACGAACGATCGATATGTGTCTCTCTACTACCACTTGATAGCCCTTTTACTCGCTCGCAAGTGCACTTCTTTTTTCATGAATCATTCGTTTTACTAATGATAATTCTGTGGAATAAACTGTCGGCATTAGAATCGAAATGCTGGTTTAATCTACGATATTTAAATCGCATAACGTTCGTTAATTCGCACTTTACAGTTCCGACAGATAGTAGGGAACTATCGAAAAGAGGAATCTTTTGTCTAAGCTTTTCCCAAAGGTATTCCTTTGTCCCGAGACGAATACTCTCTGTCCCGGCACACCCTGTTTTTGTCCGTACAACCCAGCGGAGACACGCGAGACGACGACTCCTTTCTTCTCCTCGCCTTTAACAGTCGTATTTCTATTAAAGCGTTCAATCCTTTTCTTTCGTCCTCCTCTTTTCATTACCTCTTTTCGATTCCGCCTATAATGGTTCCGCTATAACACCTCGCGTACGAGAAACAACGACCTCGCCGTTTTGGACACCCTTCCACGGGTTGGAGAGTTAAATCCTAGGGCTTTGTGAAAGCCATCCCCTTCTCTCTTACTTCTCCGTCAGAGACAGGTCGCGAAAACGCACGGGAGGAGACCACCTAAAATATTCCAGAGTGCTATCCTCGTAAAACATAGAAAGCCCGCTCGAACCCTTTTCGATTTATCCCACCGACGCGTAGTTGCTCCTGCTAGCGCTACCCTTTGTCCGTTGTCAAAGAGGATCGTCTTCCAAGCCTCGAGGCAACTAGCCCTTCCTAAAAGGAGGACCAGGTTAATAACGTATTTACTTCCTTCTAATTAACCTAATATCTGATATTTCTTCGATAATTAAAGATGGAAAAAAGGAAAACCGAAGTAAAGAAGCAAATTTATATCTGGCGAGAATTTAATTTACCTTTACACACCTATTCGTCGCTCGTTCCGTTTACATCGTTGTAATTAGCCGCGTAAGTACATTTTCTTCTTTGAAAATATCTAAGACTATGATACGAAATTCGCATCCCTTTCGCCTTCTCCTTTCATCACTCGCGTAATCCGCTCAAAGAATCTCCATCGTTTACTTTTGACCTCTGCAAGCTGAAAAAGTGCTATTCAAGTTGGAAGTTCTCAATTATAAGGATATGGCCGGGTAGATTAAATACTTTTGAGGCGCGTGGACGACGGAGCCGTGCGGCCAAGTTTTACACTTTCTCAAATTAAGACACGAATAGAGTAATTATTATTAACGGAACGTACGTTCTCACAGACTTCCATTTTATTTTCAATGTCTTTTCTCGTTGAAAGGACTGCGCGCAGCACCGAGCGAAGAACGATTCAGTCTAAGTAAGTTATGGCACGAAGTAACTAAGACCTACGGCAGGGGAGAGTTAGTTGGAGGTGGTGCGGTTACTTCTAACTTAACGGTGAGACATTCCACCGCTACTTAGAGCTCGATACGTTTCACTTACGGCTGACCCAGCGTCAGCCCTTTCACCGCCTCGCGGCATATGCATTTTATACTTCATTTTATTTTACTCTATCATCGTCCGTTGGAGAATAAAAAACGAGCGATCAAGCGAGCCCCGGCTAATGAGGGATCATTCGATTTGCAGTAGGATGATGCATCGCTTCCAAAAAATTACGAGAATTACGAACCTTTTCCAGCGAGCTTCTCCTCTCTTTCTCGACTATACCATCGCCATCACAAATATCGCTGCTGTAGTAGCTTTAGCAGCACTTTTTCGAAGATGGAGTTTCATCAGGGTGCAATGAAAGTTCGTAACGCTAACGAAGCGATAAAACGTAATGGCGATACGGTAGAGAGTATATATCTGCCTATATAATACTCGTGTGTAGACGCGCGTGTCCGTACTTCGTGCATTGTTACTGATCGGATCGAGTGCATCGACCGTCGGACGTTTTTGGAGGACAACGAAATGGAAGCGAAGAGTTAGAGGATAGGGGTAACATGGTTGAAAGAAAAAAGAGGCCGAGCGAAGGTAGGGGCTGAAAAAAAGAAAGAAACCGAAAGTTCCACATGCGAAAAAAGCCTGGCATCGGTGAAATACTGCCCAGAAAACCGAACGGTCTTCATAAATCCAGCGCGTAAATCAGTCTTTATGGAGTTTCCCTCCGGTTGGTGGTGGTGGTGGTGCCACCGACATCCCTACTGCTGCTGCTGTTGCTGCTGCTGCTGCTGCTGCTGCTGCTGCTGCTGCTGCTGCTGCTGCTGCTGCTGCTGCTGCTGCTGCTCTTGTTGTTGTTGTTGTTGTTGTTGTTGTTGCCGTCGTCGCCGCCGCCGCCGCCACCGCTGCTATTGCTGCTAGTAGGTTGACTGGTGTTGGCCATTTGGTACGCAGCACATATCCATACATATACCCATATAGAGAGACATATGTATTTCTATGTACGTATGTACATGCAAAGATAAGTGAGTCGTTGCTGAATAGAATAGGTACCTACCTACCAATAAGCATAGCGTGTCTGGCACCTGTACCGCTTTCGCCGTCTATAGGTTTTTTTCGGCAAACGACCTTACGCAACGCACATACTTGTTCGTTTTTTCAATTCATTTACCTTGTAAATCTCTATGAAACGAAGATATTATTCCCCTTCGATAGCGTTTAAAATTATTCCTTGTACTCCCTTGTACGATAATCCTTAAAAGATCGACGATCCGTGAAATCCGTACGCAAAGTTTGCGCACGAACGACCTTATCGTATATTCAGGCTGCGCGTAAAAGCTTATCGTAAACGATTCACACTGAGCCCTTATAGAGTGGTATTATTAGCCAGCCACGTATTAGGAAAGCGCCTACGTACGTTTAGTTGAAATCGCATTCGCTCATCGGATACCATTCCCGATGCTAATCCCAAATTATCTATCTTTGCTTTTAATCGATATATCATGCGTGACTCTCTAACTCTATATCGTTATTTCACTTTGATAATTCAACTTTTCTTATAGACAATTTTTCGATAATAATAATTTTTCGTAATAATAAGATGAACCATCATCGGTGTACACGCATTCATTTATCCGATATAAATAATGGATTTTCAAAACCGAACCAGATAGTCCGAATAAAACATACGAATTTCTTGAAACCCAACTGCTACGGTCACAGTTATCGTACAGTGATTTATCGTCGATTAAACGGTCGTAATGTACCATTGTTGCTCGAACGTGCAGTCAGATAGGAAGGTATATGAGGTCGTATCAGGACGAGTGAAAAGCTGATATTGAGTTGGTATCAAGCGTACAGCTAGAGTTGGATATCGAAGAGTGTTATAGAGAAAGAGAGAGAGAGAGAGAGAGAGAGAGAGAGAGAGAGAGAGAGAGACTTTGGGATATGGGGGTATAATCTGTAATACGTGCTCTACGGTTTTCATCAAAAATTCAATTGGTTATCTCCCATTATCGTAGAAACTCCCATGAAATAAAATCCAAATCTCGTTCCTCGAAATTGCGTCTTTGTAGAAAAAATTAATACGAGTTTTGCACCCTTATTGTGATAACAGATATTGCCAAAATATTATATGACATATCGACGAAATATATTGATCAAATTAGTATCGCATTAAATATCGTAGTATTATGAAACGCGCATTTCTTCCGTATATAATTTTATTGAGCGACGAGGACAACTTGTTTTACAACCTGTTCTCTTTCCTAAATATAGTCTGAAACATTATCTACTCTTCTAGAAAGAGATAATTACGATAGTTAAGAATATTTGAAAGTCTGAATAAATGTACGACTAATTCGTACGAATTCCGAAAGCATACGTACAATACTTTTACTATATTTTTGCAGTACTATTGCAAAAATTTTATAATACTTTTCTCATAGGTTCGTTATAAAATGACATACGTATATTTATTTGAACCTTTTCAAATTTTCAACCATAATACACGGTGGAAAAAATTTGTATTTTATTTAAAATATTCTAAAACGTATTCGGAGGATTTTAATGAGAAAAGTATAACGTTGGCTCATGTTTGAATCAATGTTTTATAAACTTGTGTAATTAACTATCTCGCCGTTGTTCAAAAGGGAAAAGGTTCAGAGCTTTGTTCTTCCTTATTTTACGTCCTTTATAGAAGATATCTTCGTCATATCATTCGAGCTTTTATGATATCGATAAGGAATGTCAGAAGAATTTCTACGACGAGACTTGGCTCGTTCGGTTACTCCAATGAGTACACAACGAAACTATTTCTTGGCAGTGGTGTGTTGGTAAATTGTCGACATTTTCTCGTTCATCTCTATAGTAGCTGAATGTCGACGTGACGCGAAGTCGAAAGGAGAATCAAATGCCTCCGAATGCTTTTTAGTGACGCGTTTGTAGAAGGCATCTTCTTGTCAGTGAAGTACCTTTGTAGTAGCCTTGCGAGCACATCGACCAATACTCCTTCGCGTTTTCCCTTATGTATGAGTTATGTAGGTACGAGTACTACTATCTGAACGATACAAGGGAACTGCCTTCGTAAATCTCGGTCGGTAGTCCCTAAGGGACCATGTCTCAGTCACAGTACGCGGCTACAGAAGTTAAAGGGTCTCCCGCTCGAACATTTACGTACGCCAATAGACGCGAGGGTGAGATCGTGGCAGCTTCAAATTCGCTCGATACAGCATTAATGCGGCTAAATTATTCATTTAAAGTTATGACAAAGTCTCGACGGAAAATACAATTGATCATCGTTCAAAATTTTAGTGCGGCTGATAGCCGAAAGTACGATCTCGATGTGAGATTATTAAAATATGAAATATAATACGTATGAAAAATAAAATGTATTTTAGTTTATTCAAAATCATCGTGATTACAAGTTATTGCGCATAAAATATTAGAAGCGGTAAAAAAAAGCCATTTAATTTCAGTTCTTTCAGTTTCGTTCGGTCGCAGATTTTCCACACGCTGTGCTGCGAGCAACGCGCATCGATCGAGCAAACAGAATATATTTTAACTGCAGTTTGAAGATGTATATATATATATATATATATATATATATACACATATGCACGCAAATGTAGATAGATATCTATGTACAACGTAAAATCGTAGCTGACGTTAAAAATCCACCCTTTCTTTCGAAAGGAAGCGGAAACGTCGATAAATGATAAAAAATGAAGCTTCCTTTTCTCTCTCTCTCTCTCAACAGTTACGTTAATTTACAATGTCAATGTAAAACTTAGTAAAGTGCATCCTCATTTTTTACCTCTTTTACGCGAGATACAAACGCATTTGCCGAACAACAGAATTCTAACTCGTTGGAAGCGTAGAGATCGACATTTTCTATAGCATAAAGGAAACGAATAAAATAGAAACTGATACTAAATGCATACGTCAATCGTAACACGACAGCAACTGTTTAACGTCAAATTAAGATAAAAAATATCGAGGTATCGGCAATAGGCAGAATGTAATATTTATCGTTAGCATGGAATTTAAGCCGATAAATGAATGAAGCGATACGTCACAATTTTTCATTTTATCGATAAAATCGCTTTTGATTAACGGACCTGTAATAGACAGAGAAGAGAGAGAGAGAGAGAGGTGGGGAGAGATGTGGTGGGAGGAGCAGAGAGAGAGAGAGAGAGAGAGAGAGAGAGCGAAGATAAGAGGGATTATCGCTGAAAGTAAATTTCAGTTTGGTATCCACTTTTATTATAGTTCGCAGTGCAAGCCGAGTACTACCGATCGTTACGTAAATACAATAAAATGTTATGACACGTTATTACGTCGCTCATTATGTGGTCGACATGAATCGCCGCTATTTTCACGTCGAGCACAAACGATTGTCGGGCAACAGAATGATGCTTTACATCCTCGACTCGTAGCAATCGATATCACTGATGTTCCACTAAACAACGCTTTTCGAATAATAAACGAGTACCCTTGATTCCATGAAAATGGATTTTCGAGCGGACATAAAATACTCTGAGTTATCTAAAATCATTTTTCGTGTCAATAGACAATATTGTCGGTAAAACTAATGTTTACAAAATAAAGATTTTATTCGATACTTGCATCAAAAAGCGAAACAGAAAAAATTACGATTGAAAATAAAATGGATTAACGTACGAAAGGGAAATATTTCAAATTGTTTTATTTTTCTTCGATGTTGGAAAGAAAATCATCGTACGATCGCATACAGCGCCTTCTCGATAAAGGCGCTTATTGCGCTATGTTTTATCGCATATAACCGTTTACATATTTTTCATTTTCATGGTATTCTTATGTGGTGCAGTTGCTCGAGGAGACGATAACCGAGAAATAGTTGAAGAACGAATAGAAGTATGTTCGTTGCGTCGGACGAAGGACGAGAAGAGACCGGGAGAGAAGGAAGAGGAGAAAAGAAAGGATTTCTGCGGAGGAAAGGTAGCTCAAGAGCTTAGCTTTATCTCGGGGGGAAAGCAATTTCTTAGCGAAACCTTATCTTAGAACGTGCGCGTAAGTACATTGCGCGTCAATAATAGCGACTACTGGAGATACTCTTGCCGTTTGACGCCATTTTTTTCTTTTCTCTTCTTTTTCCTTTTTTGTTTTATTGCTTCGAATTACTTAATTCATTCCTATTGATCAGTTATAATTAATAATACAATTAGGGTCTAGTAATATCGAATATTCTCGCACGTAAGAATCTTTATTTCGACGATCCTATTTAGTTGACGATGAATATGGGGGTAGTATATATCGAGAGAAACGAGACGGGAGTAATAGCGAAATTAAATCCAGTGATTACCGGAAGATCGTTCGAGCGATAGTAGAGCGGACGGCGTATTGTCATCGTCGTTGGATGATTACGAGGATAGTGGATTTAGCGGAGGATATACAACAACTTTCCAATCCCAATGGTCCAAAGCGTGTAACCTATTACCCAAAGTTCAAAGCTTTCCAACACACCTGCTCTGTCGTTGCTGGTAAAGCGCGCATGGTGCTCGCGACAAGCTCGAGACCGATATTAGTGGATAGCCCGATAATTCTGGCCAATGTCCGTCCGAGCCTTGCTGCGGGCGATTCGAAAGAAGAAAGAAGAAAAAGAGTCAAAAGGAGGAAGAGAAAGAGGAAAAGAGAGGAAGAGAATAAAAAGAAAAAACAAAGAAAAGCCGGATCCCCGTTCTCGGTATCGCCCTTTTCACCCCTCTTCGTGTACGAGAACTTTCCCACCTCTTCTTTCTATTCTGCGTGTAATTTATCGACGAATACCTCCTTTTTTCTTCCTCGTATGCATTCCTCCACCCTTTCTACGTCTCTCTCTCTCTCTCTCTCTCTCTCTCTCTCTCTCTCTCTCGAGTCCTTTACTTTTCTTTCTTCCTATCTTTCTTCCTGCCCCATTCCTAGCGGCGGCAAAGAGCAGACCACGAGGACGCAGGGATTTATAGTAACTGCACCCTGTAGTCGTAGAATATTTTCGGTAGAAATTTTTACCAGGCCTTTTTTCTCCGACGCTATTCCGGGACATACCATTCTCTCTCGCCGTCTGGAACACTGTCTAGGAGAAACTACGTCTAGGAGAGGCTCACATCGGTCTCCGGAGAGCACGTCTCGTTGACGCATCGTCGTTCTTTTTCCCTCGTTTTCGCTTAAGCCTCGAACGAAGAAAAATATTTACCGATACCCCTAAAATCTCCTAAAAACCTCTGAATATTTGTTGAATCTTTCGAACCGTCCTTGGACGTTTTAACAAGATCACATTCTAAGCGTGACATCTCGTGCGTTCCACGATTCGATCGATTAGAAACGCACCTACGAGCATCGCATCGAAATCGAAATCGTTCCTATATTCGCGGTAGACAATTGGTCGTCAGTGTTGCTACTGGCATTACGAAACGAAAAGCCAACGCGCGTTCGCGAGTTCTGCGTTCCAGGGGAACTCTCGAGCCTATCCGAATTATCAGGTGAGAGAGCGCGCATACGTATGCGAATTTCGCTTTCGAGTCGGCATCGATCCGTTACGGAGAAACCGGACGTTTTTTAAACTTCAGTGTCTCTCAACTTCGCTTCATAAGCTTTCGTTAGAGTTTCAACAGAGTCATCTTCCCTTTTCTTTCTTTTATTTCAATTCTTTTTTCTCCTTCTTGCCTCGAATGAAGCTTTCGCAAGAAGCGAACGATTTATTCGACGACTCCATATCGCGGATGTGCTCAAGTGTCGGATATACCGAACGTATCCATTTGTGGATATTACACATCGATATGCATCCATCCAGGGATGTCTAGATTTGCGTAAATACTTAAAGGAATGTGTTACGGCATCGTGACGTAGGATATAACTAGAAGACAGGATTTTTCAAGCGCGTATAAATGTATAATCGAGCCATCTGTGCTCTTGCGACTACGCGTATTCCCTTGGAAACATATTGTGTCGAGGATCTTTTAAGGGCGTTAAATCGAACGGATCCATTAAAATGGAAATAATCAGCCCCGTTGGTCGCGCGATCTCTCGCAGCGGCCCATAACGCATTGACTCGATAAGATCGTCGAACGTCGCTGATCTCGAAGGGGTTACAGAGAGATTGCGGAGGAATGCAAGCCGGGGACTGCATCTAAATGTACATTGTGCCAAATGATCCGACATTCCAGTGCATAGTCGAACTCAAAGTCCGTCGCTTGTGCGTAATACTGTCATCGGAACATCTAATACCGCTCGAAGTAACCACAGTCAAAGTATCCACGTCATCCGGAGTATTCGCAATTTCCGCCTAACCGTATTCAATATCCGAATGTTCGAACTTTGAATATCCGTGCGCGGTGCATCGTCGAAACGTTAGTATTGGTAAACTATTCGAACAATGGTAACCCTATCCAACGTTCGCTCCTCTCTACGTATGTACTCTAACTTTGCTAATAATTGATAATCGTGCCGCTAGTATTCCCAAGGCTCGCTTGAGAATCCTCAGCCGATCTCGAGATGTTTTTCGCGGACTTTGAACGAAAAGAAACGAAAAGGTAAAAGGGAAAAAAGAAGAAAAAAGGAAAAAGAAAAAAGAGAAGAAAAGAAAAGAAAAGAAAAAGGACGCTAAGAGTTCTTGGACGTGTCAGAGAGATCGTACCGCGCGTATCACTGGGGATACGACATACTGAAGCGTGTCGTATTCTGGGAATAAACGAAATGAACGAACGCACGATTCGAAAACTTCGCTCGTCATTTTTTCTCTACGCGTTATTTGTCTAACCTCGTTTTTCGCACGCTGTTAATTAACAGGCTCGCCGACAAACGTTCGTAATTACGCTCGCTGGAAGACAGCAAGATGCGGGGCAGCTCGTACAAATGTATGTATATTTTTTTCCCCCCAACCTTTTACACGTCCATTACTCCTCTCTCTCTTTCTCTCTCTCGTTCTCGTTACTTCTTTCCATCCACCTTCGCTCATCCTCTTTTCCATATACCTTTTAACGCGGCTCTCGATCTCTTTCTCGTTTTTACATTGCGGTTTTTCTATCTACCTTTATCCGCATATAACTCTCGTTTGCTTCCGATAATAGACCGTAAAATGAGTTCTCGACAAAAGGAATAAGATAAAAAGAGAAAAATTCTCATATATCGTTGGTACGATTTATTTTGCTCCTTCGAATATTCGGTAAAAATGAAAAAAAAAAGAGAGGGCGAACAAGATCGACGCCATTTTGTTAATTAAAAGTGAAAAGAAAATGTGAAAATTAATACTATATAATACACATACGTAGCTGCTTGGAGAATATTACGTTTCCGTTTTCTCCTCGAAAAATATCGTGAATTACGTTTAGACGTGTAACACGCGAAACGTTTTTTCAGTAGACTCGAATGGTGGGTCCATGCATTTGCACGTAGAAGCGCGTACATACCTATATCTACAATACGTAGGTATATGTACATGTAATATGTACGTATATGGGGGGTACGCGTGCGAAACGAGAGAAGGAATTCCGCGTCTCCGGCTACGTGACAGAGCGGAAATAAAAGTGTAGTGAAATTTTCCAGTTTTCATTGCTGAAAGTAACAAAGTTTAGAGAATGAAAGACGAGCTTTACGAGGCGCATAACCGTGCGGTATGAGCGTTGTCTTCCGTGGAACGCGCCGTAATAGTAATTCTTTTTCTTCCGTCGCACGCTCATTCGCGCCTTTTTCTTTTCTTTCCTTTCTTTTTTGTTTTGGTTTTCTCTCTCTCTCTCTCTCTCTCTCTCGCTGCGCTCTAGACGCGTGCGCGCGCGCAGACCTCGAAAGTCAATCGGTCGGCTAAAGGAATTTCGAGCTGACGCAATCTTTTTCATTCGGTAGTGAAAATCGCTCTCCTCTTCGCTTCGCTGACACATTGCGTGCGTATTAAGGAAACCTCGATAATTGCTCGGTGTGCCTTGTTAGCAAAGTCATTGGTCGTTAAACTTTCTTCGGTTTTCCTTTTTCTCCGTGTCTACTTGAAGAACTTGGAACGATTTTTACTTACGCTATCGTTATTTAACTTTAGCCGAAATATTGATTTTAATTATTTCGCCAATTCGAAGTAACGAAAACATAAGAGATATGCGATAGTTACTTTTGGTCGTACTTTGCAGGAAGTATAGACGAAAGGGTTCGTATTGCGCGCGGTCCTCGGTTTTTCTGTTTTAAGGCGAGTCATCTGCCGAGAGACGGTAAATTTGGACGGTGCGTTTTTCGCGTAGCTTAATACCAAGTGATTTTTAAGATTTTTGCGATTAGAAAAGGAGCTATTAAGGGCAGAAAACGTCTAGGATGAACGATGAATATCGCGCGGCCAACGTTCCCTCCTTCGCGTCGGGTATATTCCAAGATTTCAAAGAAGAGAAAGAATACAACCAGCGCGCTTATTCATCGTCCGATGAAAGCGAACGAGAGGTAACGAGGATCGCTTTTCAAAATGACAATAGGCCCTTTTTTAAAGTAGCTTCGCCCTTACATCCTCTTGCACATTTTATACGAATCGAGCTTCCCTCTTCAAATTTCCTTCTTCGAAGAGAGAATGTTTCTTTTTTTTTTTTCTTTTTTTTCCCCATTGAAGCAAGAGAGTGTGCTTGGTTAATTGAGTCCTATGTCGGTTGAAATCGGCGTAGATGCATTTCTCACAACTGTCGACTCCCCCCCCCCCCCTCTGTGGAATTGGACATGCAACGTTACACCCGTTCGAGGCCCCGAGATAAATCCTCTTTTTTTGCGAAGATACGTAATATCTTTAAATAAAAATAAGGGAAAAGTAATCTATCACTTGTAGGACCTTTCGTAGGACGTTCGTTTGTTAAGGATTAAGCAAAAAGCTGCAAGAACGTGCGAGCATTTGTCGATGACTTACCCTCGACAACGGGATGGCGTGGTTTGTAGGACATATCTGAAAAGAGAAAGGGTTAGTATTAGTCTTCGATTAGTGATGGAGCAATCGAAAGCAAGCGCATTTACCTTTACCATTAGTGATTACGCTTAGTAACGTAGGAAAAAATAAATGTCGATGATACGAGCTCGATGGAGTACGAGCTCGTATGGAGTTTATTATCTCCGCGATGCGTTCTTAGGCGACTAAAGCGATTCGCTGGAGAAACGTGTCGAGCCAGTTAAGGAAAACGCGTTGAAAGGTAGACGACGTTAACTTGGGCTGGGCTAAAGTTTCAGAAGCACAAATAACAGGGACTACCGGGTCCTTGACTCCGCGCAACATCCGTTGCTGCTGCTGCTGCTGCTGCTGCTGCTGCTGGTCTGATGTTCCTCGTGAAACTTTTAATTATCCTTTCCTGGGTATCCCTTTAATGAAGAGTCTCCTCCAGCGTCGTGCGCCAGCGCACGTATGACGTTGAAAATAATTACAAGTTTTCATATGAATTTCGGGAAATAAGCGGAAAGCCGGTTGCATTTAATCCACCGAAGACGTATTTCGAAATCGTCTCAGTTGTAACAATAAGTAAAGGATACGCTTAAAGTTTTCGCTATTACGTAGCTCTCGTCGCGACGAAAATCTATTGAAGGTAGCGTAAACGAGACGGAATGATAACGTAACGATAATAACGAACACGAGTGATAATAACGAAACGTACGTG
Organism: Vespa crabro; assembly: GCF_910589235.1. Lineage (NCBI taxonomy): Eukaryota > Metazoa > Arthropoda > Insecta > Hymenoptera > Vespidae > Vespa > Vespa crabro. Next base: position 11,902,580 of record NC_060958.1, on the reverse strand, counting down.
ACGTTTATTAGGAAATGAGCACGATTAAAGTTGGATACGTGGAACAAATGCGTACGCGTTGGAAGTTAGGGTTATTGTTATTGTTATTATCACTTATAACCACGCGATATAACGTTATCCTAATTTTCATAATGCGCATTTACGAAGCTTCGACTTACTAGATATTACATAAAAAAAAAAGTAGGTACACCTATCCTCGCGTATAGTTAGCAATTTGTAAGCTTTTGAGAAATTTTATTATAAAGTTCCCCATCCGTTGTTCGGTGGTTAGCGAAGCGAATGATTTATTACTGTTACCCGGTCAGAGCATTTTTTTCGATTATTCGCCTCGACGAAGATAGAGCAGCAGCTGGAGATCGCGATACCGTACAATTTTTAATAACCATTGTTCCGCGATGCGGCCGGTCTCATGCGCGTCTACGTGCTACTATCACGTAGATGAAATCTGAATGGCAAATTCTCGAATACAGCTACGCTTTATCCATCAAGAACGCAAAAGCAATTAGAAGTTTGTCTCGTTACGAGATCGATCGATAGCAACGATAGGATTTTTCAACCGAGAACTCGTATCGCAGGATCGATAGATACTATCCCGGTACTATCCATAAATCCATAAATTGATATATATGTTGACCTGTGCGCGTAGAAACGAAGGAAAATACGGAGGGGACGACGATCCACGTTTGACTTTCTATTCGTACCTTGCCGGGTGGATTTTCATTTCCGAATGGCTAAGCAAAAACGACGCGATCGGCGAATGGACGATAATTCGTAAGGACCGACGTCTTTTCGAACGTAGAAGGGGTATGGGATTACGGTAAACGAGGAGCAGTTGAAGACAGGCGGCGCTCTTACTAAGTAACGATATGTATGCAGCCGGCTTCCATGAGAACTCGCGCGCGGAGATATCTCGCCGAAATCTTGCCAATATTTTCCCCTATATTTTCCCTTTTCCGTTCGAGTTATATATCCGTGGCTCGGCGCGCACATGGTTAACACGTGTCGTCACTCCCACAAGCAACGCGGTAAAACACGCCACCCGTCGTTACGCTCCCATTGCGTACCGAAGCGTCCTAAGTGTGCTCTCTCTCTCTCTCTCTCTCTCTCTCTCTCTCTCTCTCTCTCTCTATCGGCTTAATATCTCGCAAATACCGATCGCTCATGATTATTAGTTCGCACCAACTGTCAAACTTGATATCAACCGTTCAAGGGCACCGCGACGAAACGCGAGATGTGAAAATATCGAGAGAATTTGTAAACGGCGCGAGAGTTTAAACGAGAAGAAAATGCGTTGGAAAACATTGTAAATTATTTCGAACGCGTAGCCGTGGGCCGTTTACGAAACGTTACCGTAATAGAATTGGGAATGAGTAAAAGGGATTGTTTGCAGAACGATTTATGGCATGGCAAAAGCGAGAGACATCTTTCTGCATCGATATCGTTTTTGGTGAAAGACTAATTTGATGCTTCGTACACGTAGACGCGATATTTCATTTTCTTTTTCTCTTTGTCGACGGGCCTTGGAGTAAATGCGTTTGCGCAATAGGAAGGGTCCAAGTACTATTTATGTATAAGCATACTCTTGTGAAAAACTTCAAAGAGAATCGAAAAACGTCATTTCTATGAAAAACGTTTCAGAGTTAGCGAACACTTGGAAGCTCCCTGTTGCTTCGTTGACCTGCAAACTGACCCGGCGAAATTGGAAATGCATTAATTTTCCATTTTACTTTCCTCCACAACCGAAGCAGTTGTTAAAGTAATAAGAGAAAAAAAAAGGCCAAATAGGACGATTATGGGCGTGCTTTGATTCGTTCGTCGCCGTCAACGCGACGATCCCTCCTGGCAGGCCACATGTATCTTTCGGCTCGCTCGAGATCGGTTTCTTTACACCAACTCTATCTCCAGAAGCTTAAGCAAATTCGAATCGAACGTACCCCCATCGGCCCTTTGAATAGTATGCGACGCAGCGACTGATTAAATTCCTTCCTTTCGCGTTACTTCTCGTGCAATCGGTTATTCGAATTTTTTCCCCCGTTTTATGGCCGTTCTGCCAAAGGCGATGCGCCTTTAATCCGATTAATCCATCTTCCGTATCGTACGATTAATTGAAATAGTAATATATATAAACTATAGGCGTAAGCGAAAGAAAAAATTCAATAGACGAAGCAATTATCATTTCCCCGGTACTTTTTTCATCATCCAATATCCATTCTCAATCATCGATTGAGCGTTTCATGTCGATAAATTGATGAAATGCGCAGATACGCGGGATAATTAGTGAAACGTTCTACGCTCGTATCGAGTCCCTATCGTTATCGTGTGAACATGAAGATCCCTTTTCGAGGATCATACGAAGAGAATGCAGTAACATCATCCGTTTCGATACCGAGAGATCGATAACTTGGACGCTTGTCGTGCAATTCGAGTATCAGTGATTAATGCGGACCGACCGAATCTTCTCTTACTTACTCGTCGATAACCTTTAAAGGTAACGACGAACAAAAATGACGACTAATTTTAGGTGCAGTGATGTACTTATGTCGGCGTAAAGGAATAAAATTTACTAAAGGAATTTACGTTGCAAAGCTCAAAGCTTGGTCATTACTTTTTCTCAACCTTTTGAGTTCCGAGATCGGGGGCTAGCTTCCGATAGAAACACGGAAAATACTCCTTCGATCGGAGCTACTCTGCGCTAGCGATTGATTCTGGCGATATTTCAGCACAACTTTTCATCGACCGTCCGACCGTCCGACCGACCGACCGACCGACCGACCGCCGACCGACCGACCAACCGACCGACCGACCGGCGCGAAAAATGAAGAAAGTTTTCCTTCCAGTTTTGTGCTCACGTCTTTCCTAACTGCGCCCACGTGCCCAATATACTTACCAACTCCCGTGAGTTCTCTGTTTGCGTCGAGCACACACGGATGCGCGTCCGTCTTCAATGTTATTTCAACGAAAGCATAGGACGAAAATTTACGGACACGCCGAGGATAGAATGGAGGATGCGTTAAGTGATATAAAGGTCGAGATACGTGACGGAAAAACTCGCTCAAACTTGCTCGAAACTCCATAGATACGTGTCTACGTAGGTTCGTTGAACAGGATTCGTCCAAGGCGCTCGTTAAACCGTAGCTAGTAGTTATTTTCTATTAACGGCGCATACGATATCTCGATGGAAACATTCGCGAGAACGGAGAGAAAATGGCGGAGGCGGTATCTTTTATTAAAATATATGCCTGGGCAAAACTGGATCTGGCAACAGAGAATTTCATTAAGAGAGCCATTTGTTAAAGACCTTACATATAAGAGCAATAACCGGTAATTGCCTTATCAACTTTTGGACGACAGGACGGGGAAGTAAGTGAATTGCTATCTCTATCCAAAGAAATTTTTAACGCATCCCCGTTACGGATAAGGGGCCTATGGATTCGTCGTTATATCCGCAACGTTTATCGTCGACGAAGTTACTTTGAAATTCCGTTAAATCGCTTAGAATTTGGATTGTCAGATACTACGTCAATTAACAATGATGGCTACGCAATTAATAATTGATACAATAAGCGATACGTACAAAATTCATATCCGGATCGATGCGAGTATTACTTCGACCATTCTAGAGTATTACTTCGATCACAACGATGTACGATATTATCTACTATATACCACGTGTATATATATATATATATATATATATATATATATATATAGGTACTGCTAATATCAAATTTTTCTTACCTTACGGTTAAGTTTATCATCGTATTATCGACATACAAGAGAGAGGTAAGAAAAGAAAAAGAAGAAAGAAGTGAGAGATCGCCGACAAGAAGGTCGAGAAACCGAATCGATCGAAGTCGTTTGGAGGCACGTCGAAGCACACACAAAGGACAGAGTTCGAAAGAGCAGAGGGTTCGCTTACGTGAAGGGAGTACGATGCGAGCTGTCCCGTACGTGCACTGCGGACCTTTGCCGCAGAATGAGAATTTAGTATGTAAGGCACGCGTTCGCATCCGCCTTTATGAGCGTTTCCCGCGATTCCTCCATTTCGTCCTCGTTCTCAGCCAAGCTCGCAGCGTCACAATTCAGGGATGGGCTCAGGGTTTTGGGATTAAGGACGCTGCCGATCATATTAAGGCCAGAGAGAATATCTCTAGCCCCCGGATCCTCCTTATCCGCTTTTCCACGATCCCCCTAAAACCCGCTCGGGCGCGCGCGCGCATTTGTTCCACATAAATTACAAAGAGCGCATCGTTTCTCGGGCGCATGCATCTCACATCCAGCGAGATGCTACTTTATAGACAAAATCACCGCATTTATCCTAGGACCTACTATTCCGCAGCGATTAACGATGAGCATTTAGTAAAGGAGGGATTAGTGTCAATAGAGAGAACGATCCTGTCGTAGAAAAGTTCCTTCGTCTCTCGGACCAGTCGAATTCGGCTCGTCGAATTCGATTAAATTCGATTGAACTTGAGGTCGATTAGGGACGTTAATTAACCGGGTATCCCCATAAAAACGAAGTTATCCTTTCCGTCTAATCTTATCTATAACATTTCTAAGTTGCGTTTAATGACATTGTAAAACATAGCTGTCCTTTATCCTTCGCTCGAGTTATTAGGGTGACGATTCCGATGAAAAGTAGAAAGACCCTTTCTACGATACTTATTCGAGGTAACGAATAATTTTCTGCTTTATTACAAGGTATTCCGTTTACTATCCTCGTTATCCCTAAAACGTCTCTCGAACGTTTAAGCTCGCTTCATAGCCAACTCATTTATTCTTCGCGTATATATCCAAAGAGAAAAGTATTCTTGGGGAAACGCATAAGAGTAGGAAGGAGTCTAAAACAGCGAGGAGGTTAGATTTCAGAGAGAAGACGGAGAAAGGGAGGAGGAGAGATTTTCAGAAAACGAGAGAAAGAGAAAGACGAACGAAATTGGATCTTCAGGTAATAGCAAAATTGCGAGCAGAGGCACTTTGCACCTTGAAGCGAAATCGTCAAGCAGACGGGCAGGTAGGCAGACAGATGGATAGGCAAGCAGACACGTTTTAAGGAAGAAATTGTGGAATACGCAGAGGTACAAATACACACACACACACACACACACACAAATCCGAGGAAACTTCCTTGGCGAAGCTCTCGTTCATTTACGAGACGACCAGAGAACCGAAATTCGTTGCCGCGAGACGATAAACGTTCCGTAACTAGTTTAAATTGCAACCTTCGGAAGAGGTTCCTGAGGCCGTGCAGAACTTTGTTATCCTCCTTAACGACGCGCTGATCCACTAGCGAGATAAATTTCATCGCGTAGAAAAGTGTGACACGTGTTAGTTGAAAGCGAATCGAGTGAATGTATTTGAAAGTCTTAACAAAAGACGACGATAGAGAATGAAAAATCGTATAGAAACGATTTGATATTTCGAAGATTAATGTTAACTTGCTCTTCAAGTTAATAGGACTAAGATCGATAAATTCTCTTCCCTCTCTCTCTCTCTCTCTTCCTCGCCTCTGTGCGTTCAACCGCTTCCCCTTGACGTCTTTTCCGTTAGTTGCCTCGATCGTCCTCTCTTCTTCCTCCTCCTATCCTCTTTTTCTTTGCGTTCCGAGAAGCTCGAAAGCTTTGCGGCAAGAAAAAGCCGTCGAGCGAACGCCGTCGTGCGGTGCAAGAACCTTCGATCCGAGTATGCTTTTCCTCGAGACCATTCCCTGCAGGAATTCGCACGCTATCCTTTCTCGTATTCTCTCTCTCTCTCTCGAACGTGAAATAGTTTCCCTATTAACAACGCCGTAATACCGTAGATCGTTGAATGTCTGTGTGAACGCACCATTTCCCAGCTCGAATTCTTTCGCGAGCAAATGTAAGAACGGAATTTTAGAGGAGCGATAGTCGGTAGAGGACAGTAACTTGACTCTCGATTCAACTAGGGATAGAAAGAGCCGAGTGCAGTTTATCGATAGAAATGGTATGCTCGTCGAGAGTCGAACTGCGCTCGTTACAAATGGCGCCGACAGGAATCGTGAACAGGACGCAGTAGTAACATCGTACTGCTGCCGGCGGCGAAATCGAATTTCCCGAAAATCCCGTTGAAAATACGAGTGTGCAAGCTAGAAATAGAGTTAGAGAGAAAAGACTAGGGAAATATACATATATGTACGTGGGAAGGAGAGAGAGAGAGAGAGAGAGAGAGAGAGAGAAACGAGCGGTGTCGAGTAGACAGAGGAGAACCATGAAACCCTACGTAGGGAGAGTCATGGTCCTACGTCGCAGTAAATGTATTGTCCGATAGACTATGTTCTGTCTGATTGCGAAGCGGTCGAGCGAAAACTTGACCCGAAAATAAACCGAATCGTTCGGCGGAACCTGTCGACCGCTGCCAAATGCAGCCACTCGGAATGTACCAACCAACCCCTCTATATACCCTCCTCCTACCACCTACGATCCCAGTCGTCTATCAGCGCTATCGCGGAGGATCGTCGTCCATCCTGGGAACACTCACCTTTCGCTTCTACGACTTTTCTCTCCCCCTCTGCTCTTTCTACTAACGCGGCGAATGCCATTGCGAAATCGTTCCAAGGACCGTACTATAAACTGAGAGAAACCGAAAATCGTACGATGAAAGGAGGGTGAGAAAATTTTTGTTCCTTCCTTTCTGTTTTCTTTTTTCTTTTTTTTTTTTTCTTTGTTTTTTCCTTTTTCTTCGTCGTTTTATCCTGCGGCCGCCTTTTGCGTCTCTTTCTTTTTCAACGGCCAATCGTTAGATACGACGAGTCGACGGGCACATCGACGTGAAAACAAAGCGATAGGGGCAATGTAGTTCGAGTAGGATAGAAATCCCAAGGAGATAACCGTCCTCCTTACTTTTGCCGGGGTGTGTTCTCCCATTACGCGACTGTTAAGAGAGTTTCGTCGAATTGGATTTCAGAGACGTAACGTAACGCCTTTTCCAATCTTCATCGATCGTTACATAAATACGAGGGACCCGAGATGGTCCTGTAATGAAATATCGAAGGCATCTCCGATTTCTCTCTACAACAAATTCTATCTTTCCTGTTAAGCATTCAAGGTATCGCCGTATATATAGAGTCGGAAGACGACGAGGAAAAATCTTGGATGACTTTCGATCGAGAGATCGAATCTTCTATTCGTCCCGTCTCGCTTCCTTTTTAACTTCGCTATATCCCTTTCCCTACTATCCCATTCCAGGCGTGTAGAAAACTTACGGAGAAATAAATTCCAATTGGTACACTAGCTAGAGGATCCTTTGCGATAATGCTCCGAGACAAGGTAGACCCTTCTTTTATACATAGACGTCCTCGTATCGGAGGGTAGCGCGACGCGAGAGAAAGGAAGGGTGAAAACAATGAATAACAAATGTCCACGATAGAAATTCCTCCCGGTATTGTTAGCGACCGTAGACTCGGCCAACGAACGGCAAAGCTCGAATTTATCTTTCTCGGAAAGCTCGGGACGACGCGTTCGATCGTCGGAACAAAGGTTCACGAAGCAAAAAGAGATATTTCGATGGTAGCAAAACCATGTAAAAGCGTGTGGTTTTTTTTTTTAAATCTCGCGAGTCGGTGTAATTCTATTCGAATTATTGGAATAAATTGCATTGGATAATCGGCTCGTTGTTTTTTTTCTTTTGTCTTTTTCTTTTTTTTTCTTCTTCTTCTTCTTCAAAGAGAATCCTCGTAGGAGGAACGTCTAATAGTTTATTTCCATGCCTTACCCTTTCTACCTCTTTACGAGAATGCATTGTAATTCCGAAGAAACGGTATCGCTAGTAGTAGGCTTACGTGCCGGGCGTATCAAAATATCGGGACATAAAACCTGTCCGTAGATACAGTTAGCGATTTTGGCTTAACGTATCTCGCCGGCACGTGTCGCGTCGTCCGATTCTTTTTAAGTTAAACGACGATGGATATTAGCTATCGAACGTTAACGTTATACATCGCAACAGATCATGAATTGCTGAAAATGATACAAGTTAAATTGAGGTGAATGTGGTAGAACGAACTTACAATTGAAATACAAAAGTATTCCAGCGACGAATACGAAAATAACGACGAGAAGGACCAGAAGGAGCAGCAAAATCATAGGCCTGCACCAAGGACTTCGTGGCATTTCCGTTTGCCTGTTGTCCTTCGTGCGCTTCTCGACGACGCTCGACTCCCCGCTGGCGTTAACGACTACCCCCTTGTACGTGTACTGAGGAGCCTTCTTCTCGGCTAGAAAACCATGATCGTCCTCCGGATCTGAGTAAACCCCGTAGGCCTCGAACGTGTTCTTCCTGTAACCGTTCATCTTCTCCGCGGTTACGTCCTCGTGTTCCTGATTCTGTTTTCTCGCGTAAGGACCGGCCGACGAGGACGAACCGAGTTCTCCGATCTTGAGCGTTTGCTCGTAGGACTTGTCGCGATATCTGGCCGACGAGGAACCATCGTACTTGCACCTCTCGTAGCTCTTCGAGCTTGTCAATTCGTATTTCGGATCGAAAGCCTTGCTACCGGTCTCGTATCCTTGCTCTTCGTACTTCGACTCGAACGATCTCGGCTCGTAACCGGTGGCCGCCTCGTAACTGGAGGACTTGCCGGTTGTATCGTACCTAGGTAAAGTCCCGTACATCTTGCCGGCCGAATGATACTTGCTCTCATACTTCCTACCGGCCGAGACCGGATCCTGCTGTTGTTGACCAGCACCACCGCCGAGCTCGTATGCCGAGTCGTGGGTCTTAACGCCGGACTCGTAACCCTTCGACGCGCCCGCGGGCTCGTAGATCTTACCGGAGTGATGATGGTGGTGGTGATGATGATGATGATGATCCTTCTTCGGTTCGAGCTTTAACGTTTCCTCGGCGTATCTCGAGGCGTACTCGTAATCCGTCAAGTCCCTCGAGTATCGTCTGGTGCTCGTGTCCTGTAGCTCCGTCGGATAAGCTCTTGCGCTCAATTTTTGAGCGTCGCTTCTTTCGTAAGACCCATCTAAATCCGATTCCTCGTAGGTTCTATCCTCGACGGTTCCCCGACGATCGTACCTCGGACCATCCTCCGGATATATTCTATTGTCGTCGTATCTATCGACGTTTTCTCTACCGTAACTCGGCCCTGTCTTTCTCTCGCAATTCCTGTAAGCCCTCAGTTGTTGCTCGTGATAGTCGACGTGATCGTAGGTACCGGCCACCGACGAGCCGACGGCCTGACCATCCTGGTAGGGTTTCGAGTCTTGATACTCCAAGTATCGGGAGGACCTACGTTCGCTACCATAGTCCATCGAGCCCTCGACCACGTTCGGCAATTTGCTGCTTAAATTCTCTCCCGTGCCGGTGGACAGGGCCTGACAACTTTCCGCATGCTCGACCAAGTTCGGTAACCTAGACAACGAGCTACCTGGCGTGTTCTCCGTTAGATCGAGCTTTAAGCCATTGCTGCTGGTCCTGCGCATCTTTGGAACTCTTTCGCATCTTCGAAGAACTCGCTCGCGCCGTTTCTCTCGGGGGAAAGCCTAGCGATCGCGACGCGAACGCTCGTAACCGGAGACGAGATTTTCAAACCGCCGTACGACCATCGTCGAGATTAAGGAGAATTAGGAGGATGCATTTTTTTCGAAGATTAGTCAAGCGGCTCTCTTCGTGCGGTTAGTGGATGCACAAAGCGGCACCTGGAAATGAGAAAATCGAGTGCTCGTTAATCGTGTTAGTTAGATGTGCCGCGCCAGTTTCTTTTTCTTTTTTATTTTTTTTCTTTTTTTCTTTCTTTCTTTTTTTTTCAAGATAATTAGTGAGTTAATGGGACAGAACGAAGCGATAGAGCGCGCTGTTATAAGGATTTTTAGTAATATTCCACATTTGCAAGCTGGAAGCGCAAGGAAGAGATAAAGAAAAATGGGTATATCTAATAGACAGGCAAGAGTATTAACGCGAAACATGCAACGACTTTCCAATCGTAATCTCGTTCCGTGGTACGCGCTGGCGATCGATGAAAAAATAATGAATACGCGATGACGAGAGAAATGAAACAAAAAAAGACGTACGTACGCTCGAAAGTCGAATCGCGCACGTCGATGAATATTATTATTATTATTATTATTATTATTATTATTATCATTATTACGCTGCTAGTTGAGCAAAAAAGTAAGTACATAGAGAGGGGCTTTGTAAACGGTAGCTCGTGAAAAGGAACGTTTGCCTTTGACCCTTCTATCGCTCACCTACGTTCGTCAACCGTACGTATTGTACACAAAGACAAGCTTTTGTTAATTTCTAATGGGAATACTTCGATTGTGTACGTTATGTGGCTCGAGGGTAGACTGAAACCCAACAGTTAGGTCCGCCGACCGAAATTACCTCGAGCGCGACTGCATAACTAAATAACGATAAGGTTCAAACTTTCGGATTTCCACGTAGATCGAGCGATCGATAGAGGAAAACCTAGAACGAAAAGAGACTCAAACCAACGAAATTACCTAAAGGGAGAAAAGAGAGAAAATAACCAAGTGCACTCTCCGAGTGTCTTTAACTTTTAGATACATTCCGAATGTTTTCGATAAAACGAGACCTTACATAAAACATTGTATCGAATTATCGCCCAACTAGAAAGTTCATGCGTTATTCATAGTGCGAAAGATTGGAAATAAATCCTATTAACGGTGCGTGAAGATGGCAAAAAATGATACTAAAATACGAACAGCCGCGTGTCTAACCAAAAAAGATATGAAAGATCTATTTATAATAGATGTGTGTGTGTGTGTGTGTGAATAAAATCAATTGGTTCGATTTTCGACGAGACAACGACCGCTACGACTCGCGGAAACGTATCGGCTGGAGGGTCGATACAACATTTTTTTCGACGACTAAACTGCCTTAATAAGTACGACAGAGACTCAAAGGAGATTGCTATTTCGTATGCAAATATGATTAGTTCCGGAGCGCAAGTTCATTTGCGTATATTAAAAGTGCGGATAGTTCGCTTTATGCAAACGACGACAGAAAGGGGGCGGTGGCGAAAGAGGAGGAGAATGGACGATAGAAGGAGGACGGAAGAAAAAGTGTTTTACGAGGAATTATGAGGAACAACGCGACCGGGAATAACGTTGGATGAAAAGAAAAGGAGATATAAAAAATGAAAGTAGTAAGCGAGAGAAAGCGATGGAAGATAACAGCGCGACGCTTGTTGAATGCCTCGTCACCCCTTGAATTTAGACCATTGACTTATCTTATTAAACAACTCGATTCTCGAAAAATTAAATGTTTATGAAATCATGGATAAAGTAATGGCCATGGATTATTGTATCGAATTCCTATGAACGAATGGCAGCTATAAAATTATTTTCAAGTGTCGTTGAAACTTTCCGCAGCGCTCTGACGGTCTAATCTTTTTCTTTTCTTTTCTTTTTTCTTTTCTTTTTTCTTTTCTTCTTTCTTTTCTTCTTTCTTTTCTTCTTTCTTTTCTTTTTCTTTTTTCCCCCACCCCCCAATAAATTTCTCTCCCTTTTATAGTGGCAGAACGAAAATTAGAACGGAAAAGTCGAAAAAGTCGTAGGAAACAACGTTCAGCGGATATTTATCCGTCGATTTAGGCCGAAGAGTCGAGTCGGTATTTTCCATCCCAGCGAATCGTCGCCATTACCACCGCTCGAAATTTCCTTTTTTCCTTTTTGTTTCCTGGCTACGTAAAAACCTTTGAATTATTTATCTTTTTCCCGTGGATCCCCGCAGTTGCAGTGCGAGATGCAAATGCATCTTCTTTTTTGCTATACGTTTGAATGTTTAATGACGAGCCATTGCCAAGCTTCGCGTTCGCGTTCGTTTCACTTTTCAACATTGAAAATAGCAAAATATTGTCAAGTAGAACATGAAATCGCGCACAAGGTTGGCACCTCGAAAATAACCCTCGCAACGAGCGAGTAAACGAATCGAGTCGCGGTCTTTCAAGAAAATGAACGATGTACGTTCGCGCGTTGAAATTATCTGTAAATCGAGGAAAGCCTTTGCGAAGATGGTACGATACAGCATGAAGGGGGGGGGGGGGGGAAGTAGTGCTTCACGTGCGATTGAGAACAATTGAAAGGGAAAAAGAAAGAAAAAAAAAGAGGAAAGGAGAGAGAGAGAGAGAGAGAGAGAGAGAGAGAGAGAGAGAGAGAGAAAGAAGGAAAACTAACAGGCACACGAAGCTCGTGAAAATGACTCATGTAGTACGCGTTCGATGGCACGCGACGCTAGCGCGTTTAAGTGCTATCGATCTCGGTAAGAAGGGATGGTATAACGACCGCTTTATCTATAGAATGACTTTGCAGAGAATGAGTCCGATCGATCCGTAAGAAAAAACGACGTCTCCTTCGTGACTTTCTACTCGTAAGCTTATAGTCGATGACGATTATCGCACTAATATCTACATAATTTTATCGACGTTGATACGTTTCAAATTATCGCTTTTACCATTCTCATTTATTTTATTAACGTTTAAAAATATATCCGAGCGTTCGCTTACTCGCACACTTTCTGCCAAGCAAATATTTCAAGAGGGAGACACATCCGTGAGACGTCGTCCGATATTCTAATTCAATATTTACCAGAGAATTCTAGGCTCCTTCCTCCGCTCCACCTGCATTATTTGTAGAATGTCGAATACACACCGTTCGTAATAACATTTTAATATATTGTATATGGTGTGTAAAAATTTTTGTCTCTCTCTCTCTCTCTCTCTCTCTCTCTCTCCCTCTAAAAATGTTAAAAAAATGTTGATTAAAAATAAAAGCAAGTAAAGTTAGATCAGAGTTAAATCTGTTAAGAGTTAAATCTGGAACAATGTAGGGAGCGCTATTGCTCGCTACGGATTTCCAAAGTTACGTATTACGCTTTTCGAGCGTAATTGGTACGATCGAATGTAAGGATTACGAATAGAAAGGGAACTGGTGTTAAGGCCAGTGGCTAACCGGTAGTAATATCTCGTTGAATTTCCAAACGAATAAACGAGTACTAGGTGAGCGCGCAGCTTTTATGACGTAAGAGAGGATATTGCATCGAAACCCAAGCTTCTACGATAAAAGCGTCTAATACTCGAAAAATCGTTTGATGATCCTAAACATGATCCGATTATACCATGTCAAAGCGCAAATTATCATCGTTTAGTATCACTTATACTATAGGGGTTTAGCGAATCGAATTAACTAATTGTGCAACCTGAAGAGTTCATTTAGATCGGTGCTACGAAGCGAATAATTTATCGACTTTAACGCGTCACGACATACCTAAAAAGGATGTGAAATTCGAAGAGCTTTTTTAGAGCTTTTACGGCAAATTTTAGGTAGACGTGTCTATCAATAAAAATATCTCTCCGACACATTTTACGTGTAAGGATATACATATATACCGGCACACAATAGGACAGATAGGTACATTTGGTAGGTGGTCGTTACGCGTTCTCCCGTATAGCACTTCCGTGTCCGGCCAAGTCGAGAGCACGCCCCCGGGGCCACTTCTCCATACGTAAGACGTATCTAGACTAGAAGAATTTTCACAGAAACGACGCCACCTTAGATGCCTTTACCCCGTTTTCCTTCTCTTCTTTTTCTTTCCTCCCTTACTACTACATCACTCTTCGTTCTCGTAGCTCGTAGCCGCAGCACCGTTAAACAAATACTTCAATAAAAAGGAAATGGCCGGCCGAGCGTCCTCCTCCTATCTCTCCTTCATTCTTTCTATCTCCTTCTTCGGTCGTCCGGCGTTTCTACCGACGCGGAAAAGTTGTTTCGCTGAAGCGCGTATTATTATCCTCTCTCTCTCTCTCTCTCTCTCTCTCTCCCTCTATCGACGACTCCTCTTTCCTTCCACCCCCCCATCTGTCCTATGTTTTAAAAGGATATCGGTCTGTCAAAGTCAACAATATGCGTCTGCTCTCGAAATAAAAGGAATAATTTGTCTCGCTGACTACAATTGAATGAAACTTTGATCACGTGCTTTTACCTTTGCCCCCATCGACGACGAAACATTGCTCAACGTTTTCGCTTTACACGGTACCGATAGGAAATTTACGTTTTGCAACGAGAGAAAGTAAGTCCCGAATAAAGTAAGACCGAAAAAGAGATAGAAAGTCCATTGAAAGAGAATCTAAACGGTAAAAGTTTGATCGCCTTATTATGCGTCGTATGTACGTCGTAAGTACGCCGCCGAAGGCGGTATTCCTAGTTCGTTGGATATACGTATTGTGTGCGTTATCGTCGCGAAATTCGATTGCGCTACGAGTCCCGAAGAGAATAACGATTCTAACAATTGAATTATTCGAAACACGAGGAAAGAAAAAGAAAGGAAGGAGTTAAAAGTGTACACAGTTCAGTGCGAGAAACGCAGACAACCGGATTGATTCGATTTCAACGTGATCGGGGAAATAAAAAAATCTATAGGAACCCATTGCACGATTAATAATTATTACTTTCCTATGGTCGTAATTGCGCGATTACGCTTCTTACAAGGTAGATTCCGTACGTTTTTTACCAAAAGAAACCACAAGGCAAAATGAGCATTTTTAAGGACTATGCGCGCACGGAAATTGAATTGATTCGATATATGTACATATCTATTTCGATATATGTAAACTTGACTTGTCATATCGATTTGTCCAAATTTCTTTTTGAGTCGTTACGGTCAAAAATCTTTGTCAAATTTTTGTCTATCTTCAAAAATGACACCCTAAATATTTCCTATGAATATTAATACGGAATATTACCTATCTATATTACAGACGGGATATAGGTAGGTATGCACATAGGATGGAAAATATAGCGATACCTATACCTACCGCGGGTACGTTTGCCAATACGTCACAAATTCGCTGACCGAGAAATCATCTTCGATCATACCGTGCGTGTCTATTCACCGAAATGGAACTCTCGCGATCGCTTTCAGAGAGTATAGGCTTTTGAAAAGGGCCGCGACGCGATAATGCCACATTCTACCTCGATAAGCATTGTCTCTCTAACGTCGATCTTCATAAACTACCATGTAATGTTTATGACGTCATATTCCAAGTCCGATCGTCCACCTCGTTTAATTCGTTTGTTCCTTTTTTCAATGGTATATCTAAAAAATGATGATGATGAACTCCACGCTTTATTTACATACAAGGTGCTTTACCAATTTCTATCTTTAAACCTCTTTACGATTAATTCCAAATTCCTAATATATTAAATGATGGTATTATCCCTTCAGCCCTTTCCGACCTTTACGATAAGTCCTTATAAGCCGGCCGGTCGGTCGGACCTTCCTTTCATAAGCAACGAACAACGCTTCGAAATTTCTACACGTTGAAACGAAAGATTTATTTCGAGCGTAATAACTGTACTTAACTAACGGGTTAAATTTGACGCCAATAGTTGACGATAACTGCGGCGGCGGCGGCGGACTATGAGAAACTGAAAGCTACACGCAAATTGCAATTTTCTTTCGGAGAGATAAAATGGATATTTCGAAAGAAGGATGAAAAGAAAAAGAGGAACTCAGTAGAAATGTACTGGTTATTAGCGCGACTTTCACAATTTATCCTCTCTTTCTCTACCGCGTTTCGGTCGTCTTTGTTCGATATCGCATGCTGCGTATGCGGCACATTTTATTGGTTATGCGAGCATACGCAGAGAGAAAGAGAGAGAACGACGATCCGAGGTACTCGTTCATCGTTCGACATAAAATCATCTCCTTTGAATTAAAATCGTAAAATTCCCTGCATGCCATCGAAATTTCAATGTGAAATGCTGTAAACTATCCTCCTGTTCTCTTCCTTCCTCCATATATAGAAGCGTTATCGATTTTTTCATTTTTCTTTGTTTCTCTTTTTTGTTTTTTTTTTTTTTTTCGTTTTTTTTCTTTTTTTTTTTACATCGTTTCTATTTTGATTTCGTTTTCGATATCCTGCAGATCTCAATAAATTTGCTTGCGACCTTTAAACGATTACATGCACAAAACAAAATCCCTCTCGACTAGACGTTTTGCGCATCTCTCGAATTTTCCGGGAAACAATAGAAATAGAACGCGAGGTATGACGCGGTGAACTCGTGACAACAGCTTTTACGATCACCACTCTTTTTACTTCCCGTAAATACGTTGAAATGAAATTTCTACTTTAGACCGTTCCAACCTCTCATTATTGTATGTGCACGCGTTGCATCTCAAACGTAAAGTACATACGGGTATGTATATTTACGTATGTACGATGAAATAGATGTAATAAAATGCGGCGTGCTGAAAAATTTTCCTTTACGTCCATTGTATACTCTCACCGCGTCAACGCGAACGTAACGGTTGAAAACATAAAGTACGCTTTCGAAAGAGTAAGTTCGTTTTATTTTTCAAAAGGAGAACGACGACGTCATACGTTTCTACGTAATTTTGATCGATTTTTCGTGGAAGATATGGATAGATTTTCAAGCGAAAAATATCAAAGGTACAATATTTCGGCAGATATTACACACATCAATGCGAGAGGGCGGATTCACGTACGATTTCGATTAAGTAGTAAGGGCCTGTATATATATAAATATATATATTATATACACATCATTGGCGAAACAAAGCGATTTTCTAGACACTTTTATTGGATTGCCGATGAAAACGCGCTAACACGGCATTAGATGCGAAAAATTGGCGCTCGTCCGACATAGTTCGAGCCGATCGAAGTCCAACGGCAACGTTTTTTTTCTCCTTTTTTTTTCCATTTTCCAGAACGACTACCTCCTTCGAAAAGACGCAATCTCGATGAGACGACGATTGTCGACGGCGATTGTCGACGGCGATTGTCGACGGCGATTGTCGACCGCGATTGTCGTCGACGATTGTCGGCGGCGATTGTCGTCGACGACGATTATCGAAACACCGAAAAAGACAAAGAACGGAAAAAGGGAAAAAGAATAAAGGATTTTTCGACTATTTTCCGCGGCAACAGCATGTCACCGTGTCCGTTCGAGATGAAGGGTTGGAAAAGAGCTATGAGCGAGCTTGGGGTTAGAAACAAAAGGTAAAAGAGCAGATGTCTCCAGGGAGAGTAGAAAGAAGTAGGAATGGAACAAGAGAAAAGGAAAGAGAAAAAGGGTGCGCGTCCGTTCTTCGGGGTCAAAAGGGCGAAAGAAGATAGTAGACGGGCGTAAAAGGGTCGTGGAAGATTATTCCTTCAAAGTGGTAGGGATAGTCGGAGAAAGAGGAGAGAGATGGCTTCTCTCGGCAAACTCATAGTACGTCGTAGAACGAAATCCCCGAGTCGACAGTCGTTTTCTCCATCGGCAAGCCTTTTCTTTCCCACTTCGTATTCATCACGCGATACGTTAATGCCCTGTGCACGAACAAGGACCCTTGTCCTACGATGGTGTCTTTCTCTCCTGTGGACGAAAGGAGAAAAGGAAAAAGTAACGAACGTGGTTGATGGAAGGAAGGTTGATAGCCAAAATTACGGCCGCCTTTGAGAACACAATAACGAAAACGAGAAAATGTATGCGTTTTGCTTTGGACTTGCTTGAGAAGACGAATTCGTCGTCCTCTCGCGTCGTGCGAAGGTACGTGCATGCCTAAGTGTACGTACGTATAGCCGACCGGTCATCAGCATAGTTGCGTGTGTGTGCGCGCGCGCGGATACAATTATCTATGTTTCGTCTCGCACGTACACAGCCGCGATGGAGCAGGGGGACAGAGAGAGAGAGAGAGAGAGAGAGAGAGAGAGAGAGAGAGAGAGAGAGAGAGAGAGAGAGAGAGACAGATGAAAAGACCGGTCGATGGAAAACGATATCCGCGGTAAAAGAGAGATGACGCTGCCACTGCAGTAAATTACGAAAGAAGCAGAATGCGAAGCGTAAAAAGGGAGGAGGAAGTAATGGGTGAATGCAAAGGAAGGAAGAAAAGGAATAAGCAGCTGTGGGAGCGTTATAATCTAACGGATGGAACATTCGTTGAGTAACCCGTAACCGTATTCCTCGAGGACAAGAATATCTTTTCTTCTCGGATATACAACTCGAACGAGTCTAAAAATTTTGGCCGCTTTATCGTTGAGCCTTCCTTTATTCTTCCTATATTAGCTTTTCCCTTATTTTCTAACCCGTTGCTATTATTCTCGAACGCATATTTAAATTCATAAGTCAAAATCGGGCAAAATCTAATTTAGCGGTCACGCTCGCTCATCGTCGATACCGCTCACTAAAAAGAGAACTAAAAAGAGAAAGCGGAGCTAAAGATATGAGGTCGGAGACAAGAGGAGGATATTCGTCGTTAGATGGTACCGTTGGGACGCCTCTTGCATAAATTCCTCGTTTCTCCTTCCACGTAAATCACGAGTGACTGACGCCTTCTTTACTCCCCAAGCATGATTCTCCATGCATCGTACGTACGGACCAACGCGATACTTACGAATCGAGGAGAAAAAGAATCCCAAGAAAAGTCGTAGGGGTCTCTAAGATATATTTCTACCGTTAACGTGTACGACGAGATATATCGGCAATTTAGCTTCTTTAGCTACGAAAATATAACGAAAAACGATTTATCGATTACACCCTTGTGAAATAGTTTTCGAATAAATTGGCAAAGACGAGGGGGGATTGCGCGACGTGAAATTTATTTCTGACCGTAAAGCTTATCCGAAAGCGGAACCCTGAGTGAAAACACAAAGTTGAACATCGAAAAGAGTGACAAGAACGAAGAATCCGATTACAGTCTCTCTACGGCTACGCTTCTTTGACTGGCTAAGCTCTTGATCCCACAGAGAGAACTCGAAAGGAGTTTTAGAGCGTAATAGGACGATTGTATGGTCGTTCTCTCTCTTTCGCAGTTATATCCCATCAGTTAACCAGACTGATACGGATTGGACAGTTATCTTCGTACAAACAATTTTTATACTATACTTATACGTATATTCCTTTTCCATAAAATCTGAAAGAAAATGATGATACGTTCGATAAAAGATTCTCGTCGTATTTCGTTCGTAAAAGTATAGGGTGGTGTACCGTCAGCTAAACGATCGACCGAAATATACGGGCTATGGACGGCATCCTATGTACGTTTGGACAAAGTGAGTGCCTCCCTCTCTCGAAGCAGATTTAATTTTACAATCGCCATCGTGTAAAGGCGTACGTACGATTCCGCTCGGGTAGTCCGTTAAACGTACAAAACTCTTGAAGCTATTCGCAGGCGTTTGTTAGCGTCGTTGCGAGCCTGAAAACGCCTTAATGAAACGTGTATAAAAGTCCAAGTTGGTGAGCAAGGTGCATTTACCGGGACGGTAAAATCTTTAATGCAACGAGAAAACGTGACGTCGAGCGAGAAATACGAGTCGTCCTTTCTTTCGAAAGAACGTTACGAGTTTCTACGGGCGTAACATTCGCAATAAAAACTTGAGAGTTTCGAAACTCTCTCGACGGCGTTGAAAGGCGAAACTGTAGAGTAGCGACGTCGAAGAGGGTATATAGCGCCTACTCTCTATCCGCGTGAATCGGTTACTTATCCGAAATATCTGTCTCACGATCGAATCACCGAGCGGGCTTGCTTTTTGCCCGCCTAACTCGAATATTATAACGTGCGTAGTCCTCTCGTCCATGAAAATATATCATGCAAATCGATTTTCATTGTAGCTAGATCGATCGTGTCTACGATGATATCTTTAGACGTGAAGAATCGGAAAGAGCCGCCGAAAGAACACCCTCCGTCTTAAGGGTCCTCCCCTCCGGATCCTTAAGAGAATCGTCTTTTTAAAGTTTTTAGCCGGCTTTAAACAAATATACGTCTAGGCTGGCTCTGGTTTTTGGCGTCGCTCGGGAAGGAAGGATCACACGACGAGCGAGCGTGATTTTAAAAAAGGAAAGTTCGCCGAGAAAGCACGCCGTAAGATCCTTTACAATCTATAAACTCGTTCGTCAAAGCCCGCACACGCTTTTATACGCGTCGTAGACCGAAAGTGGTGTGTGCTTCTCATCATCTCTCGGCGAAGTGGAGGCTTCTACGAAAAGGCGACGAAATTGCTTGGCGAACTAAAAAGTGCCACGAGTATATATCATCCTCTTTCGACGTAAAAATCTTATTTTTTTAACGCGTTAGTCGGATCGAAATTGCTTTCCGACTGAGGGACGACGACGACGAGACGCGCGAAACGACGAAAAAGAAAAAGGCACTCGCGCTAGGGTGACGGCAGTAGTGATTAAAAGCAAAAGGTATTGCGAGGTTGCGCGCCTCGATTGGGGCTAAAGAAAATCAAAATACACCGCGAGGTATTTTATATTCGACCCTGATGAAAAATGCGAAATGACGATAAGAAGATAAGAGGAGACGGATGACGCGCGCTGGTCGAGCCGGTGTTTCCAACGGGGGGCGCGCACGCGTTCGCATATTTATAGGAATTTAAATGCGGCGAGAGGATTAAAGGATAGCGAAATACAAATCGAATGAGCTTGAGCGCCTGTTGCATGCGAACACGCGCGAATCAAGCCGTAAGGGCCGAAAGGGTGTTTGAACGTTGGAGTGTATCGTGAACGAGAGGGTGACGGAGTGTAAAAATGAAAATCGTTTGGCATCCTGTAAACTCGGCGAAATTCGTAGAATATGAGGATAATCGAAGCGTCGAAGTGTACCTCCACGCGAGACGACGAGAGCACGCACACGTTCGATATAAAAAAAAAAAAAAAAGAAAAATGAAAAAAGGAAAAAAAAACCCCCCGAAATATTTGGAAAATGGAAATATCTGATCGTCGCGTTAACGACGTACGTGCTACGATCGAGGATGGAGTTCTAAAATTGACGTTAAAAGCACAACGAATTTGCCCTTCGACATTATACCGCAAATTCAATTTCACGCGTATCTATTTGTCTTCTTTCTTTTTCTTTTTCTTTTTTCCACCGATCGAAAGGAAAGAGAGACAAAGCCTGACGATTATTTGAACGCTTCCTTTCCTTAAGGTTCGAGTAAAATATTCAAAAAGAAAGACAGGTAAATGTATTTCTATGTATATACGTCCGAGAGTAATACAGCTTTTATTCCATTAACTAATTGATTCGTTACGATGCTACGTCGACAAAAGTAACTTTCCAAAATATCGATCAATTTCTTACTTTTCTCCATAACGAAGTGACATCATCTCCGTTGACGATGTCCGTGGCCGACATCGTCTCCGACATCGTCTCCGACATCTCGGCTCATTAATCGAGATAGACGTCCAACGTCGATTTGCCTCGAACGGGCTTATCGCTCCCAAGCGCGATGTTCGCCGAACCGTATAATACCGATCAGTTAATGGAAGTATACCACGAATGGAAGTGCGAGCTCGCTTTTCCCGTTTAACGAAAGTCTTTCTTCGTCGAGCGAATAAAGAAAGAGTTTTAGAGATAGAAGGAGAAAGGGGAACGGAGGAGATATATACGCCGATGTTGCTTCTACGCCCGTGCACTCGATGAAATATAGCCATCTACTATTAGAATCACGAGATGCATCGAAAAGAGTCGTGCGAGTAATAAAACACGAAAATCCTACCAATAAGATGTCCGCATAAGATGAACGCTCGAAAATAAGAGTACGGTAGATTCGTATGAGAGATCCGTATGTCGAAGAGAGATTCGATGAAATACGAGGGACGAAAATACAGTTTACGAATGTGCGCAGGTTTTTCATAGATTTCTATCAGGAACAAAAATAAAATAATAATATGTAGCGCGCGTATTTATCGATAAAAATATTTCCTTTGAGATTCGCCGACGATGAAAAAAGGTCTATCTCGATGCGATTGGTATTGTACGGAGCGGGTAATAACACTGAGTTTGTCGAAGCTTTTAATTCTTTGAAACTTTTCTCAAAGACGACGGAGCGACAAGAGGACGAGAAAAGTAATCAAAAAGCGGTGCCTCTAAAATGGCTGGGGAAAAAAAGAAAAGAAAAAAACGGTATAGAGAGAAAGAAAAAAGACGAAAATTTCGAAAGATATCGAGAGACGATGCGAAAAGAAAGAATATAAAACGTCTTTTGCCCGGAACGTAAACGCAAATAAAAAGAAGTTTCGACCAAGTTTCAAGATTTTTCCCATAGGTCGCTTATCGCTCCAAGTTTTTCGCTCGAATGACGGAACGAAAGTGGCTATGTATATGTTGGAATAAAATCGCAGAGACACGAGATCGCTGGAGAAAGAAAAAAAGGAAAAAAAGACTTCAACTTCATACTTTGACGTGGTTCACTTTGAGGCTAATTAGAAATCATTGAACGATGACAAATGAAAAGATATGTGAATGCCCGGAAAAGTGGGAGAAAACAGCTCGTCGACGAATCAAACGAGAGCCATTCAACACGATCAACTTCGTCGAGGGAAAACTGTGAAAATAAAAGTTTGCAAGAAAATGCGACGTCCATTTGGCGGTTAATCATCTTTCGAAAGAGAACGCGTCTCTAGACGCTGACAATTCGTTTTCTACTCCGTTAACGGAGCCAACGAACAAAGTCCCTATACACCATTCTAATCCTTCGATGTCCTCCGACGTTCGTCGCGTTCGATTTAATTTTACCGTCTTGACACCTTCTCTCGTTAGTGGTTAGTCGCAACAATTGTATCAACGTATGCAGATATACGAAATAGAGTGGAAAGGCCGGTTATTAACGTTCGTACAACGGGTCTAACAGTTGCGCGAGATAACTATCCGCCTCCCCTCTCCCCCCCCCCCACACACACACACACACAAAGAAAAGAACCACTCCCCGAACGCGGCAAAATTTGCCTGACGGAGAAGTGTATATCACAGCATGGTATTATCAATGAAACGCGATCCCCTTTGTAATATTAGCACTATAGCAACGGCCAAGTTTCAAATCCTTCGCGTTACGCCGGCGTATATTTCATTCGTCTCGACAGCTACCAATAATGGAATTACTAACGTTATAAATCAAGGGTCACTCTTAAAATTGAGCGTGAATTTATGCCCCTCGAGCGGGGGCCTAAAAATAGGCGTACGCCGAAAAGACAGACAAAATCGATAAGTTCGAGAAGAGACTCGTTCGAGAGTATCATCGCCGAGTCCCACACGGTTTGCGTCGGCTAACTCGGCGGTAGCGATAATAATGGTAAAACGGGTCTTGCGGAGTGTAAAGTGTAACAGCTTGCGAGTAAGTAAGTAACTATATATGCGCGCATAGAGGATTCCTTCGCAAAGTGTTTTCCGCTTAGTACCTAGGAAGCGAAGAAGCTTTTTAACGAGCTTATCGTGGTATCGGGCGGTAATCAGTTTAGGAGGAGGCTCGCTAATCTTCAATTTACATGCGCTTCTGATTGCGTGTACGAGTTCAGTGGCGAGAAAGCGCTGTTTCAGGCTGGGATAAGGGTTGACAACCACTGCTTCCTTCCTTCGTAACTCCGGATTAGCGTCACTATCGAGGGTACTAAATGTCCGATCGCTATCGCCTGGCCCGGCCCGATAAGGGCCGAGAGCACGCACATCCTACACACCCGATTCTCCTGCTAATCACTGTTTTAATCCGATCCGCGATAATGTCCGTGGTAATCGCGACGATAAATAGTCCGATAAAGACCGATCCTTTTTTCCTTTTCTCTCCTTCTTCTGCCTCTTCGTCGTCGGACAAGGAGACAATTTCGAGCTTGTAAAATAGGTGTGTAGTCGAGCGTGCTCTCGCATGACGCTCGATTATACTCGAAATAGTCCGGCCGAAAAGAAAAAGAAACGCAATAGGGCCAATAGGGTTGCGAGGATCGAACGACGATGGATCGGTCGAAGGGTGTGGGAACGGGGGGAGGAAGGGGGGGGGGGGCAGAGAGAGAGAGAGAGAGAGAGAGAGAGAGAGAGAAAAGGGGCGTCAGCACCTACGCCCGGATAATCGATCGCGGCGATATGGCGTAAAAAACTGCAGGAACGGAACCCTGGGATTTTCAGGATATTACCTTTTCATCCCATGGCAGCTCAGTTTCACGTTTGGTCACGAAGGCCCTGAATTTCCGGCCGGCTCGAAATGCCATTTTCCCCCGCCCAAAGTCCCGTCCCGGTCGAACCCTCCGTATTCGCCCTTCCAGCTTCGAAGACAATCCAGCAGTTTATTATAATTTATCGATGCTCGGCTATTTCCATGTTACCCGCTCGGCCAACATTATTGCCAGCTGCTCCTGAATTTAACCGACCAAACAAATCACTCATCGTTATGCGCACTGACAGGAGCTGTAATTATAATTAACAGTTTATCCGGTACCTCCTCGCGCCCTCTCCGCGGCGATACGCGCTCAAAATGATACGGGTCCGCGACGATTTACCGTCCATAGCGGCGCAGAGTAAAATATCGCGCTTAAGGCTCAATTATACGTATATTTCGGTGGACCGAAACACCGCGGTCCCGAAAACTTAAGAAGATAAGCTCGTTAATTTGAAAAGGGACGAATAATGTGAGGCGCCTCGGTTTACGTTAAATGACATTCTTCATAGATAAATCTACAAACGAAGAAAGAAATGCCGAAAATAAATTCGAAAAGTGTTATCGCAATAAGACCCTCACGAAAGCGTTTAAAAACGATAACGCGCGTCTAATTCCCTAAAGGGAAATCGTACAAAATGTTGATGCCGTTGGTTGATCGATTTATCTCGAAACGGTTTACCTTCGGTACGCGTGGCCACGTTTTACATGAATACCAAAAGAACGATATCGAACACGGTCCTACTACGTTTGTTCGCAACGAGCTTACAAGCCTAGCGGCCTTTAATGTCGCCGAACTCGTTCCCGTCCAACTTGTTTTCCGAGACCGATGGACCAACGCTTCTAATTCACGAATTCCACTTTGTCGGAAACTAACGAATACCAGAGCACTAACCGCTGACCCACCTCCACGAAGATATCTATATTCGGCTCGACTGCGAAAGCGGTGAGATTCCCGCACACCTGCTTTGTTTACCGTCTCTCGGTTCCTCTCTCGTATTCTGCTTTTGTATACGTTTCGATAACCCTCCCTCCTCCTCTCTGCTCTTTCCAACCGCCTGCCATATTTTACTAGCTTTTGCTGCGGCTCGGCCCTAAACGAAAGCCTTCGTCAAAATAGAACTAGAGGAGAAATTCGAAATTCGACGTTCGTTCGTTCGTCGATATTGCGAATTTCACGTATTAATTATGTATTAATTATGTTAATTATCAATTGCAACGTTATCGAGCACTTTCAAAGAATTTTCGGCTATGCGTAAACGTGAGAGACGATATATATCCCCATTAAAATTACTCGCAACTTTGTAATATCGTTGTAACGATGAGTAATGAATACGACTAGCCGTTGGACGAAGCATTAATTATGAAGCTTAATCGGATAAAATTTCCATATCTATAAAATTTGATTATATGGGAGACAGACAGAGAGAGAGAGAGAGAGAGAGAGAGAGAGAGAGAGAGAGAAAGGAAACTAGCGAGTCTGGTGCAATGATCGCTTAATTTCGATTCGTTGTTCATTAAAACTAGATGTCTTCATTATCTGGCTCATCGACTACAATACGTTTGTGGCCTCTGTAACAGTGACCAATCGTCATTATATAATACGACGCGATATCTCATAGAAAATAATGTAACGATATTATGACGAATAAGACGTATAAACGTTCATTAATGTAATTTTTAATTATTAAAATTAATGTCTCCTTACAAATGATCCATACTACCCGTAGACGAGCTGTTAATTTAACATCGATCAGGTTCGTCTAATGCTCGTACATAGCATCGCTATGTACATATAATCCGATACTATCATAGCAAACATGCGACGATCTCTCTCTCTCTCTCTCTCTCTCTTTCTCACACGAAATGCAAATCGAATCTCTCCTTAACGCTACTTGTAATGCATTACATTTACAGCTACAAGCTTTCCGAGCTTTCGCGAAAAGGAAATTCGAATCGCGTCATGATCTTCCCGTTATCGGCATTAAAATGTTTTCAAGATATCCACGTGTTTCTTTCTTCCTCCTTATGGGAACATAAAATGTGGTGAAAGAGGAAAGGAAAAAGAAAAGTTTGTGGAACGCTCGGTACGAGAAACAATGATGGATTCAATTTGTACGCTCGACTAGTTTCCGATACTTGGGACTCGCCGGAGGAAACCGAGGTGAAACACTGCTACGAAACATCGCTCTTATCCTTCGACAAACGTATTGTCGAAAACCACGGAAGCTACGGCTGGACGAACGTGTTACGAGCGAAGGAGAAACGAAATAAGATAGAGAGAGAGAGAGAGGTTTCGCTAGAAGCAGCACGCATTATTGGAGAACTTTCGACGCTTCGGGTAGCGTCCTTGAAACACGTCTCGCTTCGAAACTCCATACATTTCGGACAGGATTACGGAAGGAAGGATAAGTTTCCGGTCTTCTCGAACAATTGACACGTCCCGGTAATACGACTTCCCTTCTTCCTCCCGAGCGTGCGCACACACCGTAACTCCTTCTCCCCGAATATATAGCGTCATCCCTTTCACTTCCATACAGCTCTTCTCCGAAACACATCTCGAATACGAGCAGATACGACCTTCCAAACTGTCGTACCAAGTCCTGACTTTGTCGTATAGTATCTGAACCTGTATATAGCTCTCGGCTAGCGGCGCGAAACGCAATAGCAAGCACCACTACGTCGAGCGAGTTTTCGACTGAGAATAGGACCGAACCATAGTTTGTTCCATAGTTTCCTTGCCGACACAGCAATGCTCGGACAATGTTCCTACCGTACCTTTTCTTCTTTCCTCGTTTATAAAAGTGCAACTAGATCTTGGCAATCGAAAAGAAAATAATGCCTACGCTATCAAAATCCTAACGATCTTAACGATCGTTTCGTATCCATCGTGGAATGCGTTCAAGAAACATTCTATCCCTTGAATTCTAAAAAGTATGGACGGGCAAAAATTGATAAAAAGATCAGAGGAACGTCAGATTCGATTATCGGCGCTTCCCTCGGTCGAACATGGGCAACTTCGCTTTATAAAAGCCTCGATTCAATATGATCGCGACTCGATGTAATTCTTTCGACGTAAGCGATTCATCAAACGTGATGGATCGCGGTTGAAAGTCGAACGTTCGCGAGTATAATTCCGGTAGCCTACGGGGTATGCTTCGTCCCCGTTCACCATCGTTGGCTACGTCAATAGAGATGGACTTTGATATTTAACTTTATAAGTTCATTGTCCTAACTCAACATTTTACAGAGGGACGTCTATCGATTGAAAAGTTAAATATACTTTGAATCATACTGTAGTGCTAATAATCTTTTCCGACGATTCTCTCTCTCTCTCTCTCTCTCTCTCTCTGTCTTTCTTTCTTTCTTTCTTTTTGTTTCCAAATATAAACGTGTAATATCTATTTCTCATACCGACCCGATCTGACCAGCAAGTGACCTTCACGAAATTACATCTCATAATCCATCACCGATCTGTATTTATTTTAAGCCAGTCAGAATCGATCAGGTCACGACTGGTGAACTTTTCTTATCGAGATTTAACAAATGACCTTATTGCCTTGAGAAGAACGATCGATACTATTACCGAGCACTGCAATATTGATATTTTCGCATCTATTTAAAAAATATCTATGCATTAACGCGAACCATAGTATTTGCGTTACGTTAAAGAAATATCAAAGCGGAGACGTCTATATCATGGCATTGATCCATTCATCTTTCCTCTCTCTCTCTCTCTCTCTCTCTCTCTCTCTCTCTCTCTCTCTCTCTGACTCTGCGCTGGCCAGCTGCGGACTCTCGTAAACGACCGTCTGCACCACGGAAGGAGTCCTCCGTGGTCTGTGGTCTACCATTTGGGAAACGCTGCTCTACGAGGCTTTACTGGACGACTTTATGAAAGATAACCATTATTAATGCTCCATACTGAACGTGAAATAAGATTTACAATGTATATACTCTCACAACTCAAATAAGTATTTCAACTTTGAAAACGTTTTCTTCCATTTATTTTCATCTCATTTACAAAACTACGTTAGAAAGTAATTTAATAGTATTAAAGGAAACAACACTAGGAAATATTTGGAAATAACATTGAATATCTTAGGTTCGCAAATTCGTCCGAACAAATCTCACCGAATAAAAATCAGTTTTGAAAAGTAATATCTTGCCATGGTCTTTCGAATTCGTTGAAAAGTCAAAGTCGGATCAAAAGCGATAAGATCTCGGCGAGCTCGACTTCATCGGTGATGGTTATTCCGTGTGGACGCGGACGTGTTTGCAAGCCGTCTGATTTAAATAATTAATCGAATTAAAGTACTGCTCGCTTTGGTTCCGCTTGTGGAAGGTGTGTACGAACCTTCTCTCTCTCTCTCTCTCTCTCTCTCTCTGTTTCTCTTTCTCTCTTTATCTAGCACTCTTCAACACTGGCCGTACGGTAAAACTTGATAATTTAATTTCGCGCGGCAAAGGAAGTTAATCCCGCAGTGACGATGGGGTAGCCGGGCCGAGTGAAGGGTTTGCTAGAAAGGACGACATTGGTAGAAGAGGGAAAGAGGATGTATCCGGTACTTCCGCCCTAGCGACTGCCTGGAAAGTAACTTTTGTTTGTTTTCTACGGTCTCCAATTGAGGCGAGTTATGTTTAACTCGTCTTACGCGAGTAACGCCGAGCAAACGATAAAGGAGAAACCGAGCCCAATTTTCTCTCTCTCTCTCTCTCTCCCCCTCTCTCTCTCTCTTGTGACAAACCGAAGGGAATGTAGACGCAAAATGAAAGCATGCTGGAAGAATACGAGTGTAGACTTATCTCGCATTATCAAGATTCGAGGCGCATCTGATAACGAATAGTAACTGTCTTTGAATCATCAACGAGGAAAGTAGCTGGCATATCGAGTAGTATCGTGAATAAAATCGCAGTCGTATGCACAAAGAGGAGATATACGTTGATGCATATTTCTATGTAAAATAGATATGACAAAGTAGAAAATGGTAAAGCGGAAATTATCGTTGGATAAACGCATTGAAATGGAACGTTCATTTAGCATGCGTAATGATGCTTTCGAAAGAGAATTCCCTGTGATGCGGAGAAAGCGACCGAGCGTGTAAACAACGATTGAAATGAAAGAAACGGTAGGAAACAAACGTACTGTTATCGAAATGTCGAAAGTAAACGTGTAAATTTCATTTGCTTTCGTCTTAAAATAAAAATCGATGTGTCACAAAGAGAATGCATTTTAATTAAGAAAATAAATCTACCCTAGGCTCTTATGCTACGCGATATCTTATGCTTACGAGCTAGAACATTGAGAAAGAGGGACGAGCTTCGTGCTCGCCTCACCGGAGCCATTTAATTTTGTTAGGATCCGAGTGAGTCGTGCCATTAGACGAGTAGATATACCCAAGCCGTCTAGCGTCGCATGATACGAAGTAAGACGAATGTCGCACTTCATTAAGTCGAACCGTCATTTCCACTCTTCCACCCTCCTTTTTAGCCCCGGAGCCTCTTAAATCGCGCCCTTCTTCAACGCGTCCCTCTCCGTGTCTCCTTGCTGCTGCTGATAGTTATACCACGGTCGTAGGGTAGGTATCTCTTGTAAAGTCATTGCCGTCTCTTCTCTTCTCTTCTCTTCTCTTCTCTTCTCTCGTCTTCTCTTCCGACGACCTTTTTCTTTTTCTATTCAAAGTCTTCTCCTTTCCCTTCTATCGTATCGCTCGTTCGTCCATCTTGACCTTATCCGTGATCCTTTCTTTCTCTTTTTCTTTATCCAAGCTCATTTTACGTAAAAGTAAATTGTTTAGGCGTTACGGAATTATTAATATCAAAAGTCGAATATGAATTTACTGGTATACTCGCTTAGAAACGAAACAACGACAATACATTTATTTGCATTAGGCGATTCTAGAACGGGGCCTTCAATATCGAGAGGAATCGTTTGACGAAAAAGTAGGCTCGTTGAATTTTTCTCGAGCGCGCTTATCCAACTTGAGAGCTTCCAAAGAGAAGCACTACTACGGTTTTGGCTTTAATCGTTACCAAGAGAAATTACACCGACTTTCAAAGAGACACGGTAAATATTTCTCTCCTGATTTAAGGAAAACTAAACATTTGCAAACAATTCTTCGTAAATTGTACGTCTACTTCGATGCTTTGCCTTTAGTTTCGTGAAGCTCGGAATTTCATATAAGGATGGAAGGAGAAGAGAATAGGAATGACGCTAGATAGTAGTGTTCTCTCGGCTCTCCGTCGAAAACAAACACGGAAACCGCGGATGGTTCTTACCTGACATTCGTATAAACTGCAGCTCGATACGCGGAAAGCAAATCCAAACGGCGGTAGATCGTTGAACCTTGGCACGATTCCTAGATGGAACTTGGCTCGGCTAGAATTCCTTTTACTTTGACCGAGCATAACCGCAAAAGAAAAATATGTGACACGCGAAAAGACGTAAAGACTATTTTCTGCTATTATTTTCTACGCGGAGGCCATTACGAACTTTCGGAATTCTATCGGATTTATCGAGAATTTTATAACGGTCTAATTATCGAGAGACATATACGTGCCTCTTTTGTCGACTGGTCGCGATCGACCTAACATGTTATCTCCTTGAAAAAGAATTGTTTCATTATAAATTGGATTCTACGATATAGATGAAAGAAAATGACAAACGACGTGATTATTTTGAACGATATACGAGTATACGTAGAAGATAGACGGTGATATAGAGAAAAGGAGAAAAAATACGAATATCGTGGATACGAGTGAAAACGAGATTGGAGCAGAGTACGAGTCAAAGAAGCATAAAAAGTATAACCTGGGAAGAAGAGTGAAAGGACGTGAATGGAGAGAGGGTAGAAAAGAAAATTTGTTCATGGTACATGGTTCGCGCGCGGAAGGGTGTATAGGGGGGGGGGGGTCGAGCGTCAGTCGCATCTGACAAGAGGGTGTGCTTCTGCAATAATGAACCGTTCGCGCTTGCTCTAGCAGCCGGGAAGAGAAAAAGAAGAAAATTCCGCGGATGTAGAACGAACTACTACTACTACTACTACTACTACTACTACTAGTGCCTTAAAGAGAAGCGAATACACGTACCGTATTCTAGTGACATCGAACATCGAGTATTGTAAGTAATGGGAGATGCGTGTGGCGCTCGTTTTTTTTTTCTTTTTTTTTTCTTTTTTTTTTTTTTTTTAATCCATGGATATCATTACGATATATATTATAATACGTATCAAACATTTTCCCCGTAGCAATGTCGGTATGATACGTTCCATTACGAATAAAATGATAATATCGTAATAATTACTCGATCAATCATTTATGCTTTCATTCTATATTCATCATATAATGATTAAAAAATAATTCCTACTTTTCGACGTAACAATAATTTGCCTTAAAAAAAAAAAAAATAAATAAAAAAAATGAAAGATGGTAACGATCATATTTCGTTCGTACACCGATGACTAATAGCAATTATTAATGCCAAAAAAGTTGAACAGCCATTAGTAATAAGAGGTACGATTTATTATTATGGTCATCCCGGCTTTAAGACTGTTTATTAACGGTTAAGACAGCTTACTTCCCGGCGCATTACCCATGATGTACGGGCAACAATAATTTACCATTTCTAAAGGGTACGCGCACACTTGCTTCATCGATTATGTTTCTCCTATCCATTCTTCGCGCATAAGGAACAATGCCAACGGATTTGCGAAATAGGATAATAAAGCGGCTAAGCTGTCACAATGGATTATTTATTTATTAGTTCGGCTATCTTCCCCTCCTCTATTTCACTCTCTCTCTCTCTCTCTCTTAGTCCCTTAAGTGGCTTCTAAGGAAGTGGATACAAAGTTTCCATGCGATAACGAGAAGATGATCGATCCTTTCTCGCGGGACGACATGTCGCCATAAAACTTACTTCGTTGATTCGATTTTCAACTGCACACTTCAACTTTTTTCGCTTTCCGTAAAGTAACTTTTCTCTTAATCTATTTATTTACTTAGTTATTCGCTTCAAGGCACTGCAATAAGTTTGCGAGTAGGAAAGAGAAAAAAGGATATAAAAAAAAAAAAAAAGAATACAATATGTACTGTCGCTTGAATATGGCAGGAAAAGAAAAGAAAAAATTACTTTCGAGGTATGGCTCGACGCTGGAACAACTCCGATAAATCAATAGTTGGAAAAAGGAAGGAAGGGTGGTTATCGATACCTGCGCTTTCTGATTTCCATTTCCTACGAGGCACCCCTCTTAATTCGGATCCTTCCATCGGTCTAACTATCGACCGTGACCTCGAGAAGCCATTCAATTTCGAAAGAGCGACTAAATAAATTATTTCCGTCTCTTCTCTCGACCGATCTTCGTAAACCTTTCCGACGTGCCTCAAAGAAACAGCATTTCCAATTAATATCGAACTCTCGCGTACCCGAGAGAGAGAGAGAGAGAGAGAGAGAGAGAGAGAGAGAGAGAGAGAGAGAGAGAGAGAGAGAGAGAGAGAGAGAGAGAGATAGTAATCCTTGAGATGAATAGAAAAGCAAACGGATAGGCTACTGCTCTCGTCGAAAGTAATCGAGTTTTGCGATCTCCAAAGTAGATCGGCTTGAATAAAAAGGTCGAACAAATATCCTCGTGCTTGATTAAAAATACATTTGGCCAGGGTCACATCAATGATAATTAATAGAAATGAAAATTAGTATATTACTTTATATGTGTCGCTTTTAAGGTAAAGACGAACGTTAGAACGAAAATTACTTTCGCTCGTATGTACGTTCGTGTCTTTGCGGATTAACGAGATATGAGAAATTAATTTCGAGAAACTCGCGTATTCGCATTCGCGTGTAAGACGGTGATAAGTGCTTGTAAGAGGATTACACAGAGCCCAGAGATATCACGTGCGGCTAGGGAAATGAGAAAAGGAGAGAGAGAGAGAGAGAGAGAGGGGGAGGGAGGGAGGGAGGGAGGGAGAGACAGAAAGAGAAAGGAAAAAACGAGTGGCAGATTTAATTGGACACGCAACGTTATTCGAAAAAGTGCAACGTCGACGTATTAAAAAGGCGATGAAAAGGAAAAAGAAAAAAAGTAGGTTAATCACCACCGGCGTTCGAACCGACCAAAGGCTGTGTCCCGTGGAGCCCAATTATTATCGACGGACAAGTAGTCCACTACTCGGATCTCGATATGGTCTCGACCATAAATAGCAAAAGGGAACGCTATTGATGCAAAATCGACATACATGCGCGATCGTAGTTTGTCGTCATTTTTACATCGTGAGAATTGTCACAGACGCGGGAGGAGACGTTGAAAAAAGGCAAAAAGAAAGGCGGATGATCCGAGGACGAACTGGATAGCTACATCGAAAAGCATCGACGAAAGAAGGAAAGAGAGAGAGAGAGAGAGAGAGAGAGAGAGAGAGAGAGAGAGAGAGAGAGAGGGAGAGAGGGAGAGAATTTTCACTCGCTAGGAATGCGGCACTAAGAATAGGGTGGAGGAGAGCCAAAAAGATAGAACACCGAGAAACGCGAGTTCGAAGGAAAAGGAATACGCAGGACGGTCGAATGCGAAAAGGTGGAGAAGACAGACTTCCGATAGATTTTCCTTTTAGCAACTTTTGTCTTTTAGCTCCGGACTCGTGGCGCAGCTTTCGAGCTGCTATCGTTCTGACGGCGCGCCTCTGCATACAAGACATCTCCATTTGGATGTAATCCCCTAGCCCTTCCACTTTCTATCTGTCTCCCTCACTGCTCTTGTCTACTTGTATATAGTCTTCCTTTTTCTCCCTCTCTCTCTCTCTCGCCCATCGTTCTATCATCGTGATGTTGCAAGCTCGGAACGTTCTTTAACCTCCTTTCCTTTCTCTCCTCTCTTTTTATTTCTTCTTTAGTTTCTTGTATCTCTTTCTTTTTTTTTCCTTTCTTGTTTTATATCTCTTTCTCAACGACATCCCTCGTCGCTCTTCCTTTTCTCTTTTCAGCTTTCTTTCAACGCCGAGTTACTACACAACGAACGTCTCCAGTTTCATATCATCTATAACTTCGATCACGGTTTTCTTTTCGATTATGAGTAGAGCCTTCGGGCTGTATCGAAAAGCAGGTCACGACGTTCTTTGCACTCCAGCGATCACCAACGCGATAGGAGCAAAGAAATGAAGCCCGACGACGAAATCGAAAAATTTAACGATGTAAACGTAGAGAAGATCAGCCACGTTGTATCAACGCGATTGGTGATAGTTGACGAAAAAGAAAAAGGAAAAAACCCCCCGCAGACTTTGGCTCTCGCTTTTGGTCGATGCATTAATGTCGCGAGCGATCGACGAAAGTTCGAACGGATACTCTTATGTCGATTCGCGTTTGTAACCAGCTCGTGATATGTCAGCGTTCTATTCGAACGAGACGCAACGATGCACGAAGAATCGTGACGGAGACGACAAAAGAACGGCCGAGTCGTGGATGGGACGAGGAGGAGGTTTTCAATTGCATCCTTTTCGCGAGAGTAAAAACAAAAAAAAAAAAAAAAAAAGAAAGGGAAAGAAGGGAGAGAGTCGAGTCTTTGGACTATTTTCTGTTAAATTCAAAGGGAGATCCAGAGAATGGTCGTAGTTAAGTCCGTGAAAGGCACGACATGATGGACCGTCCGTAAGGGTGGGGATCGTAAGAGTGGAAAGGGAAAGAGACAGAACCGCGACGTCGCAACGTCTATGGTTCGCGAAGAGGATATTAGAGTTCGATATCCTCAGGCTGAGTATCGATTTCCGTGAGATAGGTCACGGTGTACGCTCGTTCGACTTCCATCGCATGCGAGCGAACGAGCGAACGCGAACGAACGAACGAACGAACGAACGAACGAACGAACGAACGCTCGGGGGAAGCGGACAAAAGCCAACCATAGGATCAAAGTTCGCGGACGGGGGATGGCTTTAGGTCGAGCGTAAAAACAGGAAAAGCAGGTGAACGTACGCGTGTATCGTCTGCGATCGATTTCGAGTAGTTGGACATGAAAAAGAGAGAAAGAGACGAACACCGTTGGCGTAACTCACCGGTGAATACGAGGGAAGAATTCCAAAGCGGGTTTATTACGAAAGACAAATGGGGTATATACCGAGAGCGATCTTCACCGCGAAGATACGGCCGGTATTTCATACGGTGTAGAACGCGATACACCGGTACATATTACACCAGTATCGCTTGTTTCGCCACTATGCGCGCTTTGCTTTACTCTCGAAGGCAAAAAAGAACATTTTCAATATCGCTTTGGAATCACCGTCCTTGAATAATCGACTCGCTAAGACTTACAAACGCGCGGAAACGAGACGCAAAATTTAATCGCGCATATATGAATTACGACTTATTGTATTTTCCATGAATATCTTTGTATAGAATTACGACGTATAAAGGAATAAATATGAATAAATGAATGAAACTCGCGAAACTATACGCCCACGAATTTTTTACGGACTCAACGCGATTCAACCTAATTCGGAAAATCTTTTCTAAATATCGTGCTAAGAATTTCAAGTACTTTCGATCGAGATAGATAAGATCGTTGTTCTTACATCCCCTTTGGCGAATGTTACGCGTCGTTAAGATCGCTTTCTTGCGTCCATATCATGTCCGCATATATAATGCTAGTATCGTAAGAAACGTAGACTCGCGTGCGCATTATCTGCCACTTCCTTAGGATAAAGGACCAAGGAATGCTTGCCACGAGTCAACTTTTACGAGTCAAAGGTGTAACGCATTTTATACTTCCTTTCGTTATATGCAGCACCTTGTAAATATTATACCAAACAATTTAAAAGGACAATTTTTTTGCTTTCGTATCACTGAGATAACATTTTGCAATATTCAGAAACAACTTTCGTAAATAATGTCACAGCTATTAGGATAATGGTGATTTCATCCGGGAGATCGTCGATTTTTTTTCTTTTCCTGTTTTAACCGTTCTCCAGGATTCGCGGTAGATATGCTTCATCACCGGTACAAGAGAGATCTTCGGTTAAATAATAAAGCTGCATCCGTAGATAGAAGCTGCTTCCCATATGAGACTCTTGAATAAAATATCTCCTTCTGTTCTCGAGGTTTGGTGCAATCGTACGGAGGAGGAGAGCGGAAAGTAACTTTTGTGAAATTTCTCCTCATTTTTCTTTTTTCTTTCTCTCCGCTCTCTCTCTCTCTCTCTCTCTCTCCCATTTCTATCGTTACGAAAGACTGCCGTTCACTCAGTCGCTCTCTCTTTCCCATACTTTTGCACCCCCCTTCTCTTTTTACCCGATGCACTCTCTACCACGTTTCTCTTGAGATTAGAAAAAGGTCGCTCCTCCTTGAGACGACGTTCGTCTTGAGGAGCAATAGACAAGCACGAAATATATTCTGAGCGAGTCGCAACCTTCCCCTTCCTTCGCTAGTTCCTCTTTATTTCCTTTCACGATCGCTCCTTACCGTTGAGTTTCACGGATTTCCAAAGTTACCTTTACTAGTTTTGTGCCTCTCTTTGTTCATCGGTAACGCGGAAAATAAACAAGATGCTTGTACGGAGTAAAAGAAAAGAAAAGAAAAAAAAAAAAAAAGAAGAAGATATCGGTCCTTGGCTCGTCATCAATAATAAAACATCGATAAAGACAAAAAGTCTGAGGCTATAAATACTTATTCACGTTGAATCCACGATTCTCTTTTTCTCTAAAGTTTACGATCATTTTGTGTAGCCGTTCGGAAGAAGAAAAAAAGAAAAACAAAAGAAAACCAAAAAGGCATAAAAAGAAAAAGAAACAAAAAAGAAACAAAAAAAAAAAAAAAAGGAGAGAAGACAAAAAAGCGTCGAAACCTATAGAGCTTGTGTCCTGCAACGAGGACGGCGGACTGGCCGGAATGAAATTCGCCCCTGCTCGCTTGGGACACGAACTGTGAAATCCGTGACAACTCGAGAACGCAATACGCGAGAGCGCAAACCGGAGAAATCCGATACAATGAGCGACGTGATGAGAATTAACTGCAGTTTTATTTCCATTAAACGACAATGCCGCTTGAGTTTAATAAATACGAACCTTCGACTAGAAGTATACATACGTTCTACTCGAATATCGTTATTCGAGCTTCCTACTTTTTTTCTTCTGTCGTAACATCGGCTATTTTCGTATTACAGCGAAAATGATTTTTCTTTCTTTCTCGTCGTCATTGACACTTAAACACGGATCGTTTAAACGTCTGGCCGTAAGTTTCGAAACGATAAGAAACTCGTCTTTGCTAATTCTATTAGTCGAACACGCGAGCTTCCTTGTGCTGCAGGATAATGTGCGAGCTTTTATCATATAGACGCCTAACTCCGGCTTCTCTTTCTATGCGAAAAAACGCAAATACGTTTCTCTCTCTCTCTCTCTCTCTCTCTCTCTCTCTCTCTCTACATGTCTTCTCCTTGTGCGGATCGAAAGAAAGTCGATTTACATGGCGTACATTAAACAACCACGTTCGAACCTTCTCTTCGCCCTTCGACGCCCTACAATCCTTCCTCGAGACGTTTGTAACGGGAAAGCCTTTATTAAGTCTTCAAGTTGGCGAGACGCGTGCCCGTCCATCTTTTCTGCTAGCTCGACGTGTGTTCTCCGTTCGGCTTTCTCCCCGTTGCATCGACCTCTGTCCCTTCGCCTTTTCTCTTTCCACCCTTTCATCGACGATTTCCAAGGCTTCGATGTAATTAGAAGACTGCTATAGGTAAACGAGAGAGATCCACGATCGAACTCGACTCTCCTTTAACATCGAACCAACGAACGTACCATCTCCGTTGGAAATTCTCCCTAACGTGCACAACACCTTTTACACACCCACTACGAACTTCCTGTATACGTAAAGTATTAACGAAACGAAGCTACGTCGAACTAACGTTACGAGCGTGTTTCTTTAATGACTTCATCCTCGCTTACATTGCTATCTATGATATCCGTGTGCATTAGAATATATGTTTACAATGTGTACGTAGACGACGCGTGCAGTAAGGTGAAAACAAAATTGAGAGTTGTTGAAAAAAAAGAAAAGAAAGAGAAAAGAAAAATCGTATGAAATTGATTGGACGAGAAGCAACATTACGACGCAAGAAATTTCCTCCCTCTCTCTCTCTCTCTCTCTCTCGCTCGCTCGCTCTCTCTTTCAGAGCTGATAAATTTTGGAGTCGCATTAGCGTGTTCTTTCGAAGCAAAGGCACCGTCTATGATTTTACAATCTGCCGTAATGCTGGAAGATCGAGCTGAGAGGGAAAAATACACGATGTCTTTGAGAAATCCCGGTTAAAACCTACACCAGGAAAGGCTAACGCATTGGAATCGACTGTTTTAGCAAAAGAAAAAGACTAAAAAGGGAGAGAGAGAGAGAGCGCGTCGAGAGAATCCACTCCGACTCGAGTTAAACGTTTATAAGGTTTACGCGAAAACGTGAGCGTGCAAAGCATCTTTCGTACGGGTATGAGAAAAGAGAAGCTCTCGGTGCACCGAGAGTGGGCGTGCGTGGATGAGAAAATACGTCTCCCCTTAGCTCCTCCTCTTGTCTCCGTATTCACTCCTGTAAGTAACGTCTCATCGCCAACAAGATCCCACGGTACACAGGATCTTGTCAAACGAGATTTCAGCAGAGATTCAACGCTGCTTTCGCTCTACCCTATCACAACGTATACGTACGATCTAGTACGTACTCATCTATATGAGAGTGTCACAACGTAAATTATATTATTATTAAAATAGAAACGATCGATCGTTATCGATACGTAAAAGTCCGAGGCGATCTAGGATCCGATTTAGGATCCGTTAGAAATATCGAAGCAATCTTTCAAAAGCTAAAATCAAAATACTACGTTTATTTGCGTCACGAGTTAGCTTGGCTGTTTTATCACATTTTATCACGGTTCATTCAATTCCTTGGAGCTTTGGATTTCCAAGTTTAGAATAGTCACCATAGGCGTCTCTAGCAAACGAGAGAAACACGGCGTCGTCATCGTAGCCGCCGTCGTCGTCTGAGCTTAATGAAGCACAACAAGCATAAATCTGCAGCTTCCGCGTCTATATGCCCTTTTTCTCCTTCTCTATTCTCCGTGTTTTTCCTAATATATACAGGATACATACACCTTCGCTAGACGTTGTCACTTTTTTCCTTCTCTCCTGTCCAACGCGAAAAGGGAGAGCTAAATGCCACGAGACGTAGACACGCAGAGGAGACGTACTTACGTACGAAGGGCTCTCGCCGCGCGCGCGATCGGGAAGAAAACTGCGTCTAGAAGGTTATGTATTTGTCACTGTTACTCTCGACACGCTATTCGTATTCAGTGACATAGAGAAACGTTCCGTAAATCCCAAATGCGCGACTTCGCCAAAATTGCTTTACCGTCCCTTCGCGAATTCTTTCATTTGCTTTGGTTCTAAGCAACAAGATCTGATAGGAAATGACAAACCTTCTATACGTATTTCGTTTTCCTCCGTAGAATCGAGAAAAGGCAGACAGAGAGAAGAGAAAATATAAGGCAGCGGAGAAATCGATTTGCAGAAACGGAACGGAGAAAATGAGCGAACCCGAGGATTTCTAAGACCCGTAAAAGAGATTTTCGAGAGAAAGAGAAAGTAAGGAGATTTCGCTAGAAGCGGAAAATATAAGGGATTATATACTTAATCCTTCGGTACGCAGTTAAGAGCGTCATCTCCAGAAGGCATGGAACTTAAAAGAAAAAGAGAGAGAGC
Organism: Vespa crabro; assembly: GCF_910589235.1. Classification (NCBI taxonomy): domain Eukaryota; kingdom Metazoa; phylum Arthropoda; class Insecta; order Hymenoptera; family Vespidae; genus Vespa; species Vespa crabro. Next base: position 11,862,970 of record NC_060958.1, on the reverse strand, counting down.
ATCTTTGCTTCGTGCGCGCGCACCTGTGGCAATTAATGCAAATGCAGCGGAGCGCGTAATCGTTAGATAACAAAGCGATCTCGCTTCAAGGAAAAGTACTTCGCAGTGACATTCGAGTGAATTTACACGAGAGAAAAAGTAGGTGAGAGAAAAGTGCGCCGGGGAACGAGGGGAAAGAAGGACGGAGGGAGGAGGTAAGGAATGAAGAAAGAGAGGAGGAAAAAAGGATAGATAATATAGTATGGTGGCGAAAGGGAGATGCGATGAAAAGCTGGTTTGCGAAGCCTCCAGGGTCAAAGATGCGTTCGAGCGTACTAATCGTTCGCGAAAAGGGAAGCGCGTTATAAGCATATTTTCGATCTAAAACGAGAAGGTGGTTGGTTGCAAGCTTGCAAAAGGAAAAGAAAAGAACGAGGGAAACATTGGAAAAGATGAAAGGACGAAAGTGAGAAAAAAAGAGGAGCGCGATGTCGAAGGAAGAGAAGAAGAGAAGAGGAGGATTCGGATTCTACAAACGACTTCGAGTCGAAAGGAGAAGGATGAATTTGTGGTATCGGCCGGTCTCTCCTGTCAGAGATGACCGCCCGCGTGTGTGTACCTACTACGAGATATCGACGTGCCTGGGTCAAAGTGGTCAGGTCTTGGAATATTCGGGTCTTGGCCCGGAAGGGGGGTTAATGGCACAATGACTATAGGAGCAGCTTTTCCATCGTATCCTACGTGGGATATGTTGGGAGGTGCGCGCGCCTCTAAGCATCCAGGAATATTCGTTGAAGAGAACATGGAATATGTAGGATATATCGTAGATGTTCCACGCGATCGGATCGCTTCTCCTCTACAGGAATGCAGGTGTACGGAGGAAGTATCGCGAACGGCAGAGAGAACGTTGCACCCGTTTACCACCCCGTGTCGAGGCACATTCGCTCGCCCTTTTCTCGGTGTGTTAGCGTTCATAAAAGGGAGGGTAGTCCCGCGCAATATAGCTGTATATAGGTGCTTCTATTTGATCAGGCAAAGCAAACACGATATTTTCTCACGTGTAGATACGTATTCCACAAATCCTGGCAGCGCGTCAGTTTACGCCGCTATTATTTGAGCGATACGCGTACAAAAGGTTCGAGTTAGAAAAATTTCCCTTTTACGTATACATAAAGTAAATATGTGGATATATGTATGAGATAGGTATATTACGTACGTGTAGTACGTATGCGAATCCATCGCCCGTATTCGGACAACGTGGTGGAATTAATTACGATGAAATAATAGAGGAAGCTTAAATGCGCATACACGTATAGAAGGATAAACTCGTTTCTGTTCGTTTTCAAGCAGGAGTAGTATTTACATCTCTCTTTTATGAAAAACATGTATATATCATCGAAAAAGGACTGAAAACTACTTCGAAAGGAAAGAGTATATGAAGATCCTTTGTGTCCTTAAGTAACTTCTTTTCTTTTTACAGAATACAAGAGACTAAACGTAAAAGATTGTAAAGGGTCGAGCAATTGCGACCAAATTGATTTTCTCGACGCTTTCTCGTTCACCTACTCTTTCTTCCTCCTCCTTTTTTTTTTTTTTTTTCTTTTTATCTATGCAAGGCCTTTTCGTTTATCCGCCATTTTCCTGAGACAAAGGACCTGACATTCTACCAAGAGAGTCGTTTTAACCGATATCTTCTAGAAGGTTCGTCGTCTCTTTTCGATGCAGTTCCTCTTCGTTATCGTCCTTTTTCATGGTTGCAGTGCGCCGACGCGAGTAGGATGGTAATTGGATAAGTTAATTAGCTTTTTAAATGAAACTTTGTCGAGCTTTTAGATGCTCCCTTTTTTCCTCCTCGGCAACTGTACCTCATCGTTGACGTCTTCGTCGTAGTGCTCATGGTGGACGTGGCCCGTGTTCCTTTCGAGGAGCCTTGAAATAAGCGCAAAAGCCAGCAAACCCTCTCTCTCTCTCTCTCTCTCCCCCCGCATCTTCTGACCCTTAATTGAAGCTATAACAGGTCCCTAGCCTCGAGCGCTCTTAATGCAGCGGGACTGCGTCACTTTAATTGAAAGTGCACGGATTCCTCTGATAGCTGTGGCCGCTTCGAGGTGCGGCGCTACAGGAGGAGTAAGGTATTTACCTTAAATGTACCTTGAATTGCGTTTCCTACTAAACGCAGACCGAACGCCATGCTCCGTGTGTGTACACACACAGAGAAAGAGAGAGAGAGAGAGAGAGAGAGAGAGAGAGAGAGAGAGAGAGAGAGAGCAATTTTCTTATCTTGTTGAGCAAAATTTTTATACGTGACTCCGTAAATATTTGATCGACTCGTCGTTCCAATTTTATTTTTCTTACGCGACATTTTTTTCCGTTTGGTGAAAACTGATTCGAACGCTCAAAAATAGTAACCTCAGAGATATCGGATTAATCCAAGTTTTATCAAAGTTTCATTCTTACTCGATAAAGCTCCTTGCAAAAAAATATTTGAAGAAAGAGACTTAAGAAATAATTCCGGAGAAGCGTGCCTTTCTAAATGCGATCGTCGATTTTTTATTTGTTTCGTTTGCGAATGACGTTAAATTTCTATTTGACACAGTTACAAATGTCGTATTCATAAAGCTCGTAGTATAAAGTTCTTTCGGTGAACGATGGAAAGGGATTAGAGCGACGAGAATGAAACAACGATAGTACGCTATTGCCAAGTAACACGTTTAGATGTAATTCAGACGACGATGTCCGTGGTACTCGTAAGTCAAGTTACACCACGCGGCGTCCGAAGATTTCGGGCAGTCCAATTACAGCTCTGAGTAATCATCCAAAGTTACGAGTTGCCGTTAACAAGTACCCTACTCTGGGAGTATTAACGCAGTTCCTGTTTCTTAGCCTGGATAATTCCTTGAAATCGCGTCGGAAACTTCCCATCCGTAAACGTAGGGAGAAATAGAGAGAGAGAGAGAGAGAGAGAGAGAGAAATGGGGGAGAGGAGAGCACCATTTCGACTAACACTAGATCTCTCGGCAAAAATCGATTCTATTAGAAATGTAATTTCTAATTTATGCATACTGACATGTTATTTGAAAATATAGAAGGCAAAGGACAGGGGTACAACGTATAAAAATAGGAATAAATCGAATGCGCTTACGAAAAAATATATATTTACGTTCCTTTGTCGTTTTACCCGAAAAGCATCCATTCTAGGATCTATCGTGTATATTCAAGTACTCTTTTACTAGATCAGTCCTCTTAACGAAGCTGCTACGTATACGTATTTACTTACGTATATATGTAAATTCTCGGAATCGGTCTAGCTTCGCGATAGATGGAAAAAAAAACGTATCTCTGTACTACGAGCCTACTACGTACGAATGTCACTGACCTACATAAATTCTTGAAAGAACCTGACTGGCACAATGACCCACTTAATTTCTCGTCAAAGTTAATATCTTTGAAACGATAACTTCTTTTATTTAGACGAGACTTTCTTTGTCGATAGATCTTTTTCTACGCGTTAAGAAATAAAACTAGATGGATCGTACTAGTTGATTCGAGTCGATTCTCGCGCACAGGCTAAAGCTATTCTCTCGCTTTACTTCTTTCTCTTTTACGAGACTATAGCATAAAGAAGACCGGGTATAACCTCGTGTCGTATGGCGTACTATGGCGATGGCTCGAAAAAGACGATCGATGTAACCAGTATCGAGTGGCAAAAGTTGAAAAATTATCTCTAAACGTAATGCGAACCGTCGATTATTATGCGATCATTTGTTTCGTCAAATAATCCTATTGGAAGAAATATAAAGAAATATAAACAATAATAAAATCGGAAAATAAAGAAAACAAAGACGGCGAGACTACATGGAATATGCGAGAACGTTTTGAATATTAAAATTATGAAATAATATCGGCATACACGAGCGTTCTTTTATTCGCCAGTCCAATGTCGAATGAAAGAGAAAAAAGAAGAAGAAAGGAGATATGAAAAGTGCGCATAGTACGAATGAAGGCTCGTGCCGGTTCTCCCTAAGAGAGAGAGAGAGAGAGACAGAGAGAGAGAGAGAGCACTTTTTCGACAAAGATAAAAAGCTAGAAAAAGCGCGAGCTAATGAGAATCCCGAAAGAGAATGACGCAATGGGAGATTAAAGGAGCGAAGTAAAATACGAGAAAATGATTGGCCTTACGTTTTTTTCGACAACTCTCTATCTTATATTCATACCAACGAATTAGTATATTCGAGAAACGAGGAAAAAAGAATACGTCATTGACAGAAAAGGTGAATATGAGAAAATTTGTACTACGAGCCAAAGAGCCGAAAAAGAAAAAAAAAAAACGATTCAACGAATATCAACAAATAAAAGTTGAGAAAGAAGGTAACGCTATTATAATACGTTGAAAACAAACGTCGTTATTTCTTTTGTTCCTTCAAGCGTAGAAATAATCGTAGCGTCGGTAATCGTGACCGTTCGCGAGTCTTTCATAACGACGACAACGCAGAGCGAACCAAGCAACGTTTTCAATGGACAAAGGATCCTGTCGAGTAGTCGACGAGGAAAAGAGAGAAAGTAGTACCTTTGATAGGGCATACGCGAGAATGAAAGGGAGAAGCAAAAAAAAAAAAAAAAGAAAAGAGAAATGACGGAAGGCGAGTAATTAATTATCCATCGAACAAGAAAACGGTGGAGTCCGACGAAACGCCGATATTACTACTTGCCGCAAAAGAACCCCTACAAAACGTCGTCGTCTTTCTCATTCTCCTTTTCTACGAGCTACAGTTTTTCTTTCTCGGTAAATGAGAGAAAGTACACGCATAATTAATACTTAACTTTTCTTTTGAAAAAAAAACAGGACGTTCTTTGCGTCGGGCAAACGCCAACGATAATGACAGCATTGCCAATGGGTGACGCGACAAAGAAGACACACGTTCGTATACACGATTAGATGGATAAATAATACATGCAAGATCTATGAAAAATATTAAAACCTGTATTAATTGTCATTTACACCCCTACATATAACAAAAGACTCGCTCTCTCTCTCTCTCTCTCTCTCGACAAGTAAGTACCTGTGCGGCAATTACGTTCGTCATTTTAAAAACAATGTGTATATATATTCGCTAAGAAATATTACAACTGTCGATAGCTGTGAACACATATCGTTATCGCGCGTAGTAATTAGAAATTCAGATAAACTCAAAATTCGTTTCATTCAATAGCACTGCTGCGAAAAGCAGTAAGCACCGTTAATTAACATTTATCAACACCCTTCAACAATAACTCCTTTTAAATCGTCGGGAACTTACGAATCAAACATTCGTACGATCATATAGATAACGAGCCCACCGAGTAATTTCCAATGAGCTTCATTACAGTTCCCTTCAAAGTTTCCAGACCAATCAGGACTTTATCTTTGCCGTCATCGTTACAACGGGGAGAAGGAGAGAGAGAGAGAGAGAGAGAAAGACGGAGTATACCGTGCCAATCGATTCTCTCGAGATCGCGAGAACTTAAGCAGCAGGTGTAAGCTTCGGGGTAAACTTTCCTGCGATTAAGACAGGCAAAGCACGGAATTACCGGCAGATAGCCGAGCTTACTAACGTTTCATCGAGATTTCGATGAAAACGATGAACGTGATTATCGTACGTGATCGATAACAACACGATTCCTATCGTTAATTACGTTATACGTATTCGAAAAATGATTCGATCGATGTCCATGCGATATATTGCACGATTATACCAATAGTAAATCACGAAACGTCAGTCAAATGTGAGAATACGTTCTTCAACGTTTAAAAGTAAAACGATCGACATTATGCGTTTCATAAATTTTCGATAGTAAAATAAAAAGTAAATAAACGACTATATTACTCCTCTTGTTGGACGTGTTTAATAGTAAAAAGCAATCCCTCTTGTTAATCTTCTATCGTAGATCTCCGTTCCAAATATTTGCCATTGATGCACGGATACGTGAGAAAACACGAAAGAGATTCTTTCATGGTGACAGAACCTGGGAGAGAGGCGATACACGACGAATCTCCATTGACACGAGTTTGCTCTTCCTTAGGAACGATTTGACAAGAAATCAAAGAAAAAAAAACAAAAAAAAAAACAAAAGAAAAAAGGAAGGAAAAGAATCAGAAACGTCTCGGAGACGGATTATCGTTCTCTGGAATTCTCAGTCGCATGAACTCTTTGCACAAAAGAACGTAATTCGCAAAAACTATCCCGCTATAAACTGTCGTATAGAACGTACACACAAGATTTTATTACTTTTCTTAGTTTCTTCGAGAAACTTTTCTACGGATGTATTCCTAGCGTCAAACTTTCGAGTAAATACTCACGTATTTCCGATTCGTCTTGAAAAGCATCGATCTTGCGAAGAAAAATAAAAGGAGACACATGTGCAAAGCGAAAATGTAAATTTTTCGTAAAATCGATCATAACCTAATCGTTATCTCGCGACGTGCTACTAAAAACAAAAAAGTAGAAAAGAAAAAGAGAAGAAAGAGAAAAAAGAGCAGAAAAGAAAAGAAAAACATGCAGCCCCGAATGGCGATAACATCGGGTCACGATGCCAACAAATATTTACCTGTCGCCCTTGTCATTTCTTCGTCGTTCATCCCGCAAAGGCGCAGCCCTTTCATTAACGCGTGCGGTAGATCCATTCCCCCCTCGCCCCGTTTGAGCAACGGCTCGAGTCACTCGCTCCTCTCTCTCCTTTCCTCTCATTTCCTCTCCATTCACCGATCACATTCTTCGTCGACACACCGAGGAAAAAAAAGTAACGAACGCTTCTTCCTTTTCTTAGTCGAACGGTTGGTAGGTAGCCGCGCGAGCTCGATTATTACGAACTTTTTGCGAGTTCGATCTCCGTACGATATTTCTTCGATCCGGGACAAGGGAAATAAAGACGAGATAACAGTTCGATACGCTATTACACTCGAAAAGGTGCGATCTTATCGAGCATCAGGATTCGCGATCGTTTTTTCGAGGACACGAAGCGACAACGTTGCTCCGCCACGAGACCGCGATGGCTATCGCGCGCGTTGGGACCTCCGTATATCGATCCCACGCTCGCAAAACTCGCGAAACGAGAACGCTTATATTTCTTTCTCTTCCACTCTTTCTCTCTACGAGCACGGGGATTCTCGCGGACGATTTATTCGCGACAACGAGATACGTCCGTCCTCTGTTATTTTGTTTTTATTGTCTCGAGATACGTGTCATTTACGTTCTATCCTCGAACCGATTCCGACACGAGAAACAACGACGAATGTACATCGTCGTACGAGGAGCAAGTTTCTTCATGCGATAGGAAAAACAGAAGTATTCTTCGTCGTTGAACATTCAATTTTCTCTTGTATCATCGGTATACTAGCCACTAGCGATCATTCACTTTTCACCCGTTCACTCTCTCTCTCTCTATATATATATATATATATATACATATATATATACATATATATATATATGATATCCGAAAATATTCGGCACACAGGATTATCATCGAAGAAACTCGCTCGCTCGTCGTCGTCGTCGTCGCCGTCGTCGTCGTCGTCGTCGTCGTCGTCGTCGTCGTCGTCGTCGTGATCCAAGAAGAAACGTGATCCAACGAGCGACTAATCCGGATCTCGAGTTCTCATCGTGGAAGGCTTCCTGATATCCCTTGGAGATCGATCCATAGGTTACTGTGCTTTCTACTTGTAGGGCTGGCGGCATTCGATCGAGGACGCGAATAAAAGATTATCCATTAAATCTCGTGTGATCTAGAAGGAATGGATAAAAAGGTAGCAAGAGATTACGATAGAGAAGGAAAACGAAAAGGTCGTCGTAGACAAGACGCGAAGGCTCGGCACGCACGCGAGCTTGCCGGCCGACTGAAGCACGGCTCGAGCGTCGAACGAGCCCAAACCCGAAACTCGACTCGTCTCCGTCGGTTCTCCTCTTCGTGTCTCTTCGCTCCCCCCTCCCCTCTCCAGTGCCAGCCTCCTCTCCTCGTCGCTCTCTTTTCCTTGGGGACATGGACGCGGGGGGCGCGGTGGGGGAGCAGGTACACTTCGGGGTTGGAATGAACAAATGCGAGAGAGAGAGAGAGAGAGAGGGACCATGCGCGCAGAGGGATGGAAGCGAAAGGGCGGGAGCACTCGGCGCGTGCGCCAGGTGAATCGCCAGACGAAGAGGAGCATCGCGAACGTATACTTTCTACCTGACGTTCGTGCTACTTCCTTTGGCTCGACCGATTTAATATCTTTTATCTTATCCCTATTTATAAATACTATTAGCTCGTTTACGATTTTTCCTACGAATCGAATACTTTTTCCTCTACTTTTGATTGATATTGATAATTAAAGTATATACTTTTATAAAGCGCCATTAAACGTTCTTTTTCCTTTTCTCCCTTCTCAATGATGCAAAGTTTTATCTCGTAAGGTCGTAACGTCTTCGAATGTCTCGAACGACGAAGCATCGATTTTTCTCCCTCGAAACGTACACCGGATTCGACCGAATGAACTATTCTCAAACCGAATTTTTTTCGCATCTATTAATACTTGAAACTCTTATAGATTATTCACGAATTCTTGATGATTCGACGCGAGATCCGTAAGATTTAAAAGCCATGAAGACCATTTTACAGTCTTCTTAAGCTCTCATCGAATTCGAATATATCCAATGGAAACTCGAATGCACAGACGTCGTTCCCGATTAATTAACGTCAGTCACGATAAATCAATCGAATCGTTGTTCTCGATGCAGTCAACGATTCCCCCCGGATACGCCGTCTTGATTCTCCTTTTCCTCCTTCCCTCTTTCTCTCCCTCTCTCTCTCTCTCTCTCTCTCTCTCTCTCTTTGCTCCTTCTCTTCCTCACCTTCCCCCTTCACTTTCTTCACTTTCCACGGGGTTACCCCCGTTTCGATGTAGGGAATCAATCACCCCCGAAACCACTTCACCCTCGAACTTCGGCAATATGTCTCACCGTGCACATACTCGTCGATTCCGTCGCATTGCACTGTTACTACTTCTACTAATACTATAAAACGCGGGCTAAGGCAAAAAGGTCAGTATCGTAGCCGAGAAATGCGCGATCCTTCCCAACTTCTGTTATCGCTTTCGCAACGATAATCGAGTACGCTCTGCGAGTCTTTAAGTGGAAAACTCGATCTATCCTTTCTCCATGACTCTACTTTTAGTTCTACTTCTTGGATTTCTTTTCCATATTACGCGACCTAACGACAAATCCTTTTCTATCGCGATTTTCAAGATGCATACTTTTTATGCATAATGTCGAAGATGGACTAATCATCAAAAATTCGTTTCTTTGGAATTTTCTCCTTCGACAAATTCTTTTTTGGTCTGTCTTTTTATCGATTTGTCGAAAAAAAAAAAAAAAAAAATAAATAAATAAAAAGCCGAAATGATAAAGGGACGTAGTGTGCGAGAGGACGGCTGCAAAGCGAACCAAACTCCATCGGCCGAGGTCACTTAATGAGTACAGACAATATAACGATAATCAAGATAACGCAGGCAGCGGCGAGCCGCGAGAGATCCGTTTAGCCTCGATCAAATTGCCACTATTATCAGTTATCGAATTATTACAGCAAATTGTTCGCGTTTGCCTTTAACCAGGCATTACCAACTGTATCGTGGCAGCAAAGCTCCGCGACTTGTTTCTCCTCGTTCATTTTCACCCTTAGATTTTTATTTCTCGCACGAACGGGTTCGTCCTCATTCGTCTACGTTTCTCTTACGTCGTCGTTGCTACTTGCACCCTCGGTATCCTGCGACCAGGTGCACCATCGTTCGCCTAAGCACGCACAGTAAATTCCAAGTCGAAGAACTTTGTACACACGCGCGCACAAACGCTCGCAACGTTACGTAGGAATGCGACGCGACGCCAGTCGAAACGTGCCGCTACCATCGGCATAGCTTCTAGAAAACGGCACGAACATAATAGGAGAGAGAAAGCGAGAAAGAGAAAGAAAAAGAACCTCGACAATCGATGCTACCTACGACATGTATCTTCGTTTCTACCGGATACGATCATAATACGCTAAGTCTGAATTATAGGTATTGGCAATAGCTTTCCGGCACATCCCGTAGAAATATTCTCTTACGCCATCTCTACCTTTCTAGTTTTATCTTCTTCTTTCCTTTTAGCCTTACCACAAGGATGAGCCTTACGAACAAAGTACCGCTATCTATGCTTTATGGTTATTTTCTTCCTTTCCCTCTTTTGCCTTTTGCCTTTCGTTCTTTCCTTTTACTTTGGAAGGCTCCCTCTCTCTCTCTCTCTCTCTCTCTCTCTCTTGCCTCGCGTTTGATGTAACAATAAGCTGTTCGAACGAAGGGAAAAACGAAAGTTTACGCTTTCTTTTGGAGGTACAATGAGAATGAGGGAGAGGAAGAAAAAGAAAGGTACATTAGGAGAATTATGCAGCATGAGATCGATTATACGTTTTTATATCTTACTCGTGACTCCTACTCTCCGGTGACCGGCATAAGGCCTTGAATAACGATCCGAGCCGTCGTAATAATAAATATCTATGTATGGATCTCCCTTATCTCTTTGACCGTACATTAAAGCAACCCTTTCCGTAGGTAGGCTCCCCTCCGTGTCTCATTTCCCGGTACACCACTCGTGTAACGCGTATCGTACCGTGTCGTTTTTCAAACTGTCCGCTGGGCACGCGCGGCCCCTTCCTCTCGGCGCGCGTATACGCTCGCCGAAATTCCGCAGGACAGAACTTTCGATCGGCGAGCGTGACCTCGTTCGCGATTCCATAAGCGATCGTTGATACGAGAGAACGTAAGTCGAATCTTGTTCTTCTTTTCGCTTCTTTCTCGAGAGTCTCGAAATAAATAAAAAAGACAGCGGAGAATGAAGGAAGAATAGATTGGAAATTTATGTCCGTTTGTCTGGTCCGGGCTCGAATTCAGCCTTATTACATATAGACGCTATGTCGGCTGGAAGTCTCGTTCAGATATCCTAGAAGGGGGTTAGAAATAGAGGCGATGGTTTCATTCGGCTCAGTGTTCCCGAATCTCGGCGGGGTTAATAGTCGTCAGGAATAGTGCCTGGAGGGATCCTCCGGTAGGAACTACTGCGGGTCCGCTTCCTCCTTTCTCCTCCTGGTTCCATTATTGTTCGTTTCTAAAAGATCGAATCTCTACCATTCGGCGGTCTCTTATTCCCTATAACCCATCTAAGCGCCTTTCCATCCGTCACTCGTTCGTTATAATAATAACTTCTCGGTCCGCCTATCTCGGACGCGACAGATCACATTCACTGGAGACGTTAAACGTCCTGCGTCGATGGTTGGACGATCGACGGCCATCTTTTGAAAATCCCGCGCGTATCGCCAATTCGATTCGAGGTTTATCGATATGTGGCTTCGTTATAATCCATTCCAGGATTTGATTTAAAACATTTTCCAAGGATATGCACTTTTATCGACCGATAGTAACAATAGCTGGTTGAGAGAAAATAGGGAAATCTGTAATTAAATAAAATCGGTAGAGTACGAAGCGAACGCTTTAATCGTGGTCAGGATCGTTATCCTGCTTCGATTCTCTCGCGATAAAAGTGCTCCTCTTTGTGAATCATCGACGACGGTGGTAAGATATAATATTCGACTCGTTATTAACGCCGATAATGAATGAGTTCGTACTGCGGAACGAACCTCATCATTTTTTACGTTGAAAACTCGAAATATTACGTTTGGTTACGTTATCCAGATACATTAGGTAGGCTTCTATGCCGAACACCTCGTACGTCCAATTACGAAAAGAGTGTTATTACGTCGGACTCGATACGATCGAATTATCTTTCGAGATAATGCGCTCGTTTCGTCGTGAAAACTCGTTTCTGTACGTTCTTCCTTTCCGTGAGTATTTTATCGAATTTTATACATATAAATTGCAGACGCCAAACCACGAGGAATCGTCGAATACCCGAGGAATATAACGATATTTGCCGGGAAATAAAATATTACGGACGTTTCTTGACGATAACTCGCCTATATTACGTGGACAAATTCCATAACTGGAATGTACTCGCGTGATGACAAACGGCGGCGGGCGCATAGGCGAGGGCGAAGGCAACCTCGTAACGTCAGCTACTCGGCCACGAAAGCATCGATCCGTTTATCTAAAGAAAATTTATCTTAAGTACCTTCTACATGGGCGCGCGCGCGCGCGCGCATTCAGAACGATACACGAATAGTATCCAGAAGAGATCGATTGTGGTCGATGCCCATAGGAGATGATATGATGTTCGAACGTATACTATAGACTTACGTGCATAGATTCTACTTTCAGTCGAAAGTTCGCTCGCCGCCAAAATTTCATTGGCCTCTTTCATGGAATTATGCTGCCACGAGTGGAAGGAAGATAACTTTCTATGCAAACAAAACCGTAACACCGTTCTCCCACGGAAATCTGTCTCGTCATCCACCTCGTAGAATCGCCGATCGTGCACCAAAGATACCCTCGAATATCTCCTCTCCCGAGTCGAACGTCAGCCGCCGATCGATATTTTTTTTCCCATTCGAGGAGTCTTCCTTCATCGCGACCCAATATAAGCTCGACATAAATAAAACCATATCCTTATGCTCTTTTCAACATTGATCATTGCATTTTCCTTCCTAATTTTCTTCTTATTCCTTTTTATTTCAATGCGAGACAGCATTGTCGTCTCTTCGTATCCCGGCCCTCGTTCCCTCGGTTCCTTCTTTTTTCCCCCTTATGCTGCGAAAACGAGAAAAGGTGCCGAGGCGAGGTAACAATGTAATTTTGTGCCCGTAACGTTCCAACAAGAGAGAGAACAAGCCGAGAACGCGACAAGATTGTCTTTCGCTCGGTGCTTAAGGATTTATATGCTTGCGTCTATGCCGAGCACGCGCGCAAAAGAACCATCTACCGCTTTAAGCGGAGATAATATACATCGAATTAAGCGGACATTGCCCCGCGGTACTATACACATACACGTACATATGTACGTTCAAAACTTTGTTCCGGCCTTTGATACGAACAAACATAACTACAGGCGATATCGAGGAGAACCGTGTAATCAAGTAAAAGTAAAAGGAATATTTACAAAGTGGAGTATCGTGAAAATGTTAAGCAAAAAATAAGCATTCGACAAAGGAAGCGTTTGGAAGAATGAGATTGGAGCTTGAGTTCGACAGAATTTCTTCGACGATTAAGTAGTACTCGGCATTGCATCTACTTTGTATGTTTGTAAAGATACATACATGTATATAAACATATATATATATGTATGTATGTATGTATGTATGTATGTATGTATATATATATATATATATATATATATATATATATATATATATATATATAGAGGGAGAACATTATACACGCTCCTCCATGTTCCTCTACAATGCGAGGTCACGACGTTGCTGGATATTGCGATACCACGGAATTTCAAGATGGCCGTGTCCCGGAGACACGAAGATGCCGAGAGCAAAAGGAATTCAATTTCGTGCTCCGCGTCTTTTGTGCGAAAGGTTATACAGGTATTTATGTGTAATATCGACTATCGCTCGCGCATCGATATTTTTATCTTTAGGAAGGAAAAGAAAGAGGAAGAAGAAGAAGCAACGGCAAAAGAAGAAGATCGGAGTGCGACGTCAAAGAATATCAAAATCCTTTCCAACACTTTTACCTATCGCTCGTTACGTTCCATTTTTAAAGAGCCAACGTAAATCGAGTCGATGATTTACGTATCGACAGTCATCTTCCAACACGTGTTTTCGATCAATTCTTCTTGACATTTTTCTTAAAGCAAGAATGGATTTGGAATGGAAACGATAATTACGTTGACGAATCATTGTTTTCCGAGGCTCTAGTATCCTCGAAGTAAATGAATTTTTCTTTTTCTCTTTTACCAGCATGGAATCATTACTTCAATCAATATTTAAACGATTAATTACAAGTTCGTTCACTGAAAGAACACTCTTGAGAACGATTCTGACACGTTCGAAAGAGAAAAGGCAAGGATTTGAGAAGAACTTTTGATAAAACAAGTTTGTGTTTTCCGTGAATTTCCTATATCATAAGAATCTTGTGGAACATCGATAAAGATCGTTTCAATTGCCCGTTCAATTACCAAGCATGATTCGTCCAAGATAACTTTCTGAGAGAAAAAGATCTGTCTGTTAGATTTAAGTATATACATTTAGATATTTCCTCGTCACATTCATTTCATTATAAATATAGTAGTCTCCTACGAAGAAATAAAAAATCAAGAAGAACTTTTCTGAAGAAGGAAGAAACTTTCTCTTAAAGTATCTCTTTGAATCGTCAGCTTTCTCTCTCTCTCTCTCTCTCTCTCTCTCTCTCCTTCCCTCGCTCTTTCGTACTTTTGAAAAGCGTCTATTCTCTCGACCGTTTCTTTTATAAAGACTTATCATAAGTCCCTGCGTTATGCACGCGTCTTGAAAATCTCAGGCAACTTTTGGAAGAACGCAAAGAAAAGTAAAGAAAAACAAAATTGAGATTCCTATTATCGATCCGTCATTTGATCAAAGTTAAATCATCGACCACGAGTAAGTAAGCAGTTTATAGAGTGTATTGGTCAGCGTACGAGCTAGGTGTCCAACAAGCGAAATGGGCTTTTACGCGGCGTGCGAGTGAGATAGAAAGAGGACCGTCCGAGATTCGCGCTCAAGCTGAAATTGTATGCGATGTGGTCTCTCGACCGAGGTTTACCTGTGCGCACCATTGTGCACAAATGCTTTGCGCGTGTATCATACCGAGAATGAAGAGTGAGAGGAAGCAAGAGGAAGCTACTAGTACCTGGCCAGGCCGCGTTCTCTACCATACGAGAGCAGGCATAGTTTGAGGCGACACCTAACCTGAAATCGCTTGACCCGTCGTTACTAGCACCGTGCTGGTGGCTGCCGAAGAGAACAAGGACGACCGAGAGAGAAACGGGACAAAGCGCGTGCGGCCGGGAGAGAAACAGAGAGAGAGAGCGAGAGAGAGCGCGCGCGCGGTGAAGGGGGAAACGGGCAAGAGTGGGAAAAGGAAGGGTCGAATGGGCTGGCGAGAGAGAGAGAGAGAGAGCACGACTGTGTTCCAACGTAATATGGGCTTGTTCCCGTTTGCAACGGGGGTTCAGCCGCGCTTTGCAATTAGCCTTTGTCGCGAGTGCACCGACCAACAGTCCACCCTCCCACTTTTCTCCTCCACATCTACCTTCTCTCCTTTCACTCCTCCCCCCGATACCACTACCACTAGGACCACCACCAGCACCACCACCAGCATTACCCGCCGTTTCCCTTCACCGAACCTCGACGTGACATTCAACCGTCCAAGCAGAGTCGCTTTAACGCGCGAAAGAGTGCGCGAAACACAAAAAATAATTGCTAGCTTTGCGGCTCTCAGGCAATACCACCATTTTCGTCTCTTTCCTTCTGCCATTTCACGCGACCACTGCCTTCTTTTTTCTTTCTCTTTCTATTCCGTCGCTTTCCATTACGCAGCTATATTATATATTTTATATAGATAGAAATCAAAACAGATCTTTCTCATAATTTTTCTTGATTTCTCATAGAATAATTTCTCATAGAATGGGACGTTATAATTAAAATATATGTAGGAGTGCGTATCGGTGCGAGTTCAATTCGAGTAGGAAATCGCGAATCGTCTTTGACCCAAAATGGGATTCAAAATGGGCTTCTACTTTGACGACTTTATCGAATCGTCTTACGGACGAGATGAGGGTTCAATGTCCCGTACGAATCGCGATATACACGTGATTAAGAGTAGATTCAAACGGTGTAATAGGGTGTATTCGAGCGTGCCCTCTGAGAACACCGACGCTCGAATATATTTGGCAAACGGAACGATCGCAATTTGGCTCGCACGATTTGTCGAAACTTCGATGCTTCGAGCGTTTTATCGATGATTCCCCGAATGAACCCTATGTATTCGCGTAATACTAAATGAAAACTTTAACGGGATCGGCGTTAGCTCGAGAAGGACGTCCTATCTTAAAATAAAATCCTTTACATGCGATACCATTGAGAAATTAATTTCGTCGATATTTCTCGACTATTTTCGCGGTATCTATCGACCTACGACTAAACATAGACTATTAATTATTTTCGCTTTTCCGTCAATATTATCGGAGAATTATCGATTACTGTCATATATCACAAGATTATTCCATTATCGGTTCGGAAGAATATTAATACAAAGGATCAGAAATAGAATACAAAAGTATCGAATTTGAAAATCTTTGAGTCAAAAGACGACGATTTTAGTTGATTTTCGTTGATTAGCCTTTAAATTTATATTATTACATTTAGATGCCTATAAACGATAGAAAAGAAAGGAGAACGATAAAAATCATTTCTCTGGGAATATATCCCTCCTCCTTCGAGTTTTGATGATTTATCGCGCGAAGCTTCCGGCAGCATCTAACCGAGAATCGTTTGAAAGCAGCGAATATTATGCAAACGAACGGGCGAACGAACTAACAATAAGTACGTAAGATGATTATTGTATGAATTCAAAGTAAGCAAAGCCTTCCCTTCTTCTCCCTCGTCCACTGGACTCGGGGGAAGCGTGGGGGGCGGGCGGGCGGTCGGGGAGGGGGGGAGGGTAGGAGGTGGGACACGGTTGGGGGCGGTGGGGTGCTAGAACGAAAGTGGAATTCAAATTGTTATTTTAATATTTATCACCCGCCTCTTAAATCCCTTGGAAGCCCGTCTGCCCGTGGGATACCGAATCCACCTTGAAGCATAATCTTCTCTGAAAAATGCTAAACGCCCAGCTTAGCGCCTCAATATTTCAACCGCGTTTCAACCGTTATATAAACCAGAGAGATTCGTCGGTTGTTAATCTCGAGAGAAAAGGAAAAATACAGTTGCGGCCGCGCGAGCGCTCTCGCAAAAAGCAAGATATACGTAAGTAAGTAGGTGTATCTAAGTAGATACTTACACGGCTAAGTATCGACGCCAAGTTGAAAAGGGCTAATTACGATCCGTGAAACGGATTGTCAAAATCACGTACTTAGTAGTCACTGTACTAGTCCCATCCGAGGGCCGCGCCAAATATTTCTCTCGCGAGCATGCAAAAGCAAGGAAGGAAAGGATAGGAAAGGTTTAAATCGTTTCGGCAGGTAAGATCGACGAACGATCGAGCTAATCTAAAATCTAAAACTTTAAGCACGAGTCGAAGGGGTTGATTTTAATCGGAGGTTATGCTGCCGGCAATAATCGGCAGTTAACCGAGCTCGAGCTGGGGTTCGCTGATAACGGACTTAGGAGGGTTGCGTCGCGGAGAGAAGCAAAACCCCTCCTCCTCCCCCCCTTCTCCTCCTCCTCCCCCCCTCCTCCTCCTCCTCCTCTTACACCTACACGGTGACTACCGAACGTGTTCCGATTCCGAACTCGACGTTACACCGTCACGGTTACTATCGCCACGAGGGATACTAGAGCCTCGAGTTAACGACGCTCCACGTACGTCGATACGAGATAATCGATCGATCGTCTTCTTAATTAGTGGCCAACCATTTAGAATGCCGATTCAATTACACAGTCACGTAATCTGCTTACGCGGCAAGCTCGGCTCTCCCTTCCACCGCATCGATGTCAGCTTGACTGGTCGTTTGGGTAATCTGACGCGTGCGTTCTACCTTGTGTATGTCTCTCTTTCCTTCGATTCTATCGATTTCGATTCGTGCTCCTCTGTCGCTCGTCTGGCACGATATTTTGCAATATTACGAGGATGCGATAATAAATTCGATAGCGAGATAATAAACGCGATAATAAAACGTGCGACGTCTGTTTGCGAGCGTTGATTCCATTGGAGATTTTCTCCGGGAAACTAAAAAATAACTGCTGATTCGCTGCGAACGCTGAACGTCTTTCTCTCCTCTATTCTTCTTTCGCTTTCAAGCTTTTTACTTCCTCACCGGGCGTTTTCCTCGCTTCGCGGAATATGTTCCGGCTTATGAGGGTCTCCTCGGCGTCGTGTTTTTTATTCCACCAGAGTGAATGTTTTTAATTCCGTAGAGGACGTTTTCCTCTTTCCGTCCGTACGAGCAAACGCAAGTGCGGATCCGTGGAGCGAACAATGGAAATAAAAATAATTTCCTTCGCGAAATACCCTCGGCGTTCTTTCTTCCTAAGATGATTAACTGGTGTGATGATTCGAAAAGGATTTTTTAACGTATGTCCTTTAAATACATCGACGGGCTCGACGTCGCCGACGAGGCACAACGAACTCTCTTTTCGTTTCATACGTGTTTACTTTCGACGATACGGATGTATCGAGTATCAACGTTGACCTCCTACCTTTTCCATCCCTTCCCCGAACGCATCTGCCCAGATGGAATTTTTCCACTTTACTTTCTAGCTATCCTGCATCGATATCAAATTCCGCCAATTCCCTTCTCTTTCCTTTTACTTTTCCTTTTATTTCACCATATTCCTAACACTTCCAACTGCGTATTTCCCTTACCACTTTCCTTCCATTTCTCTTTTCTTCTTATCTTCTGTCTTACTCACCAGCACCTTTTCGCGATAACCCTTAAAAGAAGGATATTCTATTTTTCCGTTGTTGCTGAGAAAGCCAATGCAACGGAAGACGATACGAAAAGGAAGCCGCTAGAAAAAAAAAAAAAGAAAAAAAAAAAAAAGTAAGAAAGACTATTCGGAATAATGGGATTGTATCCCATCGAGAAGCGCGTAGGAAACGGGAAAATCGATAGAACATTGATAAAGAGTCACCGAAGGAAAGGAATAAATTTCAATCTCTCAACTCCTCGCGTTTGTTTGTCTTCTCTTTCGCTAAAGAGGGGGTGGAGAGAGAGAAAACTCCTGTCATCAGAGACAGGAGCAAAGACGATTGTCTTCTATTCTGTCCTCCTGTCTCTAATCGGAGATTGTTCTTGGATCTCGTGCTCTCCTTCGCTCGAGTTACGTCGAATACTTCCGAGATAAGCTCGTTACTTAACCCTTCTCTATTCCTCGGAGTCGTCTCCATAAACCTTGGCTCGAATTAAATGCGCTGAAACGACTCTCGATGACTCGAGAGAAGAAAGTACGAAACTAAAATATACGCGCTTTCCTCTACTCTAACAACGTAAAAGTTGGAAAATAATTTCACATGGCTCATTTCGAACAAATAAATCCATTCTTTTCCGACAAAATGTATTTTTTTTTCAATTCGAATGCGTCGAAGTTACGCCATCACGACACACATGTCTGTCAACCGAAGAGGACAGTATACAGACAAATTTCACTTAAGGAATTCTGTGCGATTATTAGTTGAACAAGTAGTTGCCAGGTTTCCTGGAGTAGGAGTTGGAGGAAAGCGAATGAGAATGAGCGAGCGAGAGAGAGACGAAAAGCAGGTTCTCGGGAGGGTTAAAGCGAGGCTTGATTAGGCCGCGGCAACTTGTTTCCGTCCGGAACCCTTGCACGAACTTAAACCATATTAAATTGCGCTTAAGTCTGGCGCGTGCTGGAAGCTCTCCGCAAAGATGACGATATGGTAGTTACGAGGAGGAAAAGAGAGCGAGAGAGAGAGAGAGAGAGAGAGAGAGAGAGAGAGAGAGAGAGCGAGAGAGAGAGGAAGATAAAGTAGAAAGGGTGAAAGTGGGAAGAACCACAGACGACGAGATGTGCCACCCCTAGAGTCAAATGCGAGGAAACTTTGAGGAATTTAATAAGCGCGTAGTCCGCGCAGGTTACGCGTCGTTAATCCAGTTCCTCCGAGAAGGACCACCAGCTTCTAGAGTAGGTATCTCGAAGAAAGTGAAAGATAGAGAAGAGAGAAGAGAATGTTCACTGTTCCGATTATCTTAAAAAGTTATACTCCCCCATCTGGAGACGTACTCTCAGGACCTAATTATGCGGCGACACTTTGAAAGAACGTTCCGCAAATGTCCTCGTTTAACTCGACCGTCCGACTTCTTTTTCTTCCAGGAAAAGGTACCTCTGTATAGTATATACCTATGCACGCATACGTACATATATATATGTGTGTGTGTGTGTGTGTATAAATATAGGGAGAAGAGCGAGGTCTGTACATGCTCGTTAACCCGAAAATTTGTATCCGCCAACGAGATACTCTGCGTCGAAAGGACGAGCTCTTCTCCCTTCTGAAACGACCTATCCTACCCACAAAAATGTTGCGTTCTCAAAGTCGTCGGAGCAATGCGCCTTTTTACCCGTTTCTTTTTCTCCCCTTTGACGGGGAAATTATACTTTGAATACTGAGAATATGCTTCGAAAAGCGCGAAAATTCACGTCTAAAGAAGATCGTGTACCGAGCGAGTAGACAAAAATTCTCAATTTATATTATTTAATAGATAGGAAAGAAAACGTATAGGTTTAGTATATCGAGTAATTAACGTTAAACGCGTTGACTTTATCATCGCTTGTGCGAGTCTTTGCGACAGCACGAATAACGGAGGAGGAGTTAAAACCGTAATTGTGCCGGTACGAAGATTCGCAAGGCTCGAATTAACTTCCGTGGTGGATAGCAGCTAGCTAGGTCGATCGTCGAGGCGAACGGCAACGATACCGCAGAATCTAGCTTCCGTTCCTGAGAGGATACGAGAACGTTGTATTCGACCGTATTAGCCGTCCGTGTGTTTACCAGTGGCAAACAGACGAAACCGGTAATTATATTTGACGTCGATTCCTTAAGCACACAAAACGGAATCCGTTACGGATCGCGTCCGTCAAAGAGGTGTTACGTATTCCAACATACTCAAATGTACGCTTCGACTCGAACGATGATTGTCAACTAATAAACAGCTTTAATGCTATAACGTTCGATGAAATTCGATCGAATCGTATAGGATTCTCGTTCGTTTTTAAGATATCCATTCCCGTAATGGGGAAGATAGAGAGACGACAATTTGCTTTTTAAGAATCCGTCGACGACTCGAAGGAGAGGTTATATAAGAGGCGAGTCTTTAACGTCGGAGGTTAGATTATTTTCATTGCCGTCGCATAACGTTTCGATTCGGTAACGTTTATACCTACGGGAGATATTATTCGATCGTGCTAGAACGTCTGTAGAGAGGAAAATTCTGACGAGAGTACACGTAGTGCCCTTGTCTAATCTAGAACTCGGTCAGAATGCTCGGTTCGAGTAGACGATATGCTATTATCTGTGCACTTTGCCTGGTCAATAATATTCTGCCTAAACTTTTTTAAAACGTAATATCATCGCGTCGCAAATCGA
Source organism: Vespa crabro (assembly GCF_910589235.1). Lineage (NCBI taxonomy): Eukaryota > Metazoa > Arthropoda > Insecta > Hymenoptera > Vespidae > Vespa > Vespa crabro. Next base: position 11,841,768 of record NC_060958.1, on the reverse strand, counting down.
TTATCTATCGTTCATCTGTATTTAGATTTATCTTTCTACGATTTGCCGCCGCCGCCGCCTCCTTTTCTTCTCAACGAGATTAGTAAAGGGCAGCACGTCATTTTTATCGCCGCCTGCCTCTTTAGAGATTATACCGTATTTGAGAAGGAAAGAGATTCTTCGTCGCGTAACTTTAATCTTTCTTCATTAGATCGGAGGATTACAAGGGCTCATTTACCGAGTACTAATTATAATTTCAGGCGCTTCCGTTCGTTCGAAATTAAATTTTCCTTACGCACGGTTTACGAGTAAATTAAGAATATTTGCAATTATAAACCGTAGACGAAGATGAAGCGACGAACGTATAACAAAGCTGGAATAGTAAAATAAGCAGTCATTAAAAATTATTTTCCATTTAATCCCCGACGTCAGTATCGCCGAGAGATCAAAGGAAAAACGTCCTCGATGTTTTCGATGATCGACGTTGAATCTGATAAATCGTGAAACGTTAAATGACACAAACGATTCGACTAATTTCAATCGATATAAACGCTATCGGAGCAATATCGGGGCTATAGCCTAATTACTAATAATCATTATTAAAACCATAATTCGGGTTTGTTAGGTAGATATTCGAAGGGCATTAGCATTAAATCGAACGCGCAATGGAATCTCGGAAGGCTATAAAATATAACGAGAGTTTCATCGAACTTGGAAAGGGAGAAACGTCGAAATATCCCGTTAAATTCTTTGATATACATAAATCACGCCTTTGGAACTCGATTCGTAACGTAGAAAAGTTGGGCTCTTTGTCAATTTAATCCAAAGTTTCAGGGAAAACATATTTTTCAGCTAATAACTCAAACCCCCGCGACACTTTCTCCGCCGAAGCTCCGTCTGCACATTCATATCCCGAGATCGTAAATCAAAGAGCGGTCTTACCTACCGCAAGAGTTTCCATTAGTCCTGGAAAAATTTGTGGATGACAAATATGATTGTTTCACTGACTCACCTGCAACAAAAAGAAAAGAGAAAAGTTGGATTATCCGGTAAGTAAGTTTTAGTTCCAGTAGACAACGACGAAAAAGTCTCGGGCGTAAGCCGAGAACTCGCCGGTCGGTTTAGCCGAACTCGACGTAAATCGATCATATGCAAAACAGCTCGTCGATAAATCTCGGTGGGCCAATATAATCGTATCAATCAACCGCCGCGAGCATGACGCACGACGGCGATGGATATTCTTTTTTTTCATTGTGGGACTTTTCCAAAGAAGTCGTTCGGACTGTGTGCACTTTCGCCCCCGGCCACAGAGTATCCTTCCTCTTTCATGGTTGGGGAAAGCGAATGGGTCGGATCATCCGTAAGTGGAAGAAGAGGGAGAAAAAAGATCAGGAAGAAAGTTCGAAAAAGGAGGAAAAAAACGAAGTGAGCAGGGAAGAGAGAGAGAGAGAGAGAGAGAGAGAAAGGAAAAAGGAAGGAAAAGAGGGTGGTGGCGCGCACACACCAGAAGGAAGGTGAGCAAGGAAAAGTTTCTCAAGCCCGTCCGAACATTCTCCGCGAATCCGATCGACTTCCCTATACTTACGTAAGATACGTACGGACCAAGTTGGTGTATCGCTTCGAACGAAGAACGGTAAAATATATCCGACGGAAACGGGATCGACGAGTCGGGAAAGGCGACTCGTTCGATTTCCCTTAAGCGCCAGAGATTTCTCAGAGTGTTACCACGTCTCGCGCGGAATGGCGATTGACTTTTGAAAAGAAAGAAGAATAACGCGTATACGTGAAGAACGTCGAAACAAACGAAAGGATTTTTTTCTTTTACGTTTTCTCTTACGACCGGTGGAGCTTGAGTGATCAATTTAACGCTCTCTTAGAAATAGTTTCGCCGCGATTTAAACTAGAAACTAAAGGAATTCGAAAGAAAAAGAAGCAAAAAATGCGTTCCTCCGACGCATTTCGCTTCATCTTTCGATCCTTCTTAACCTGAAACAAAACTAAAGATCTAAGAGGTGGAACGAGAGAAGATATGCAAAAGACGTTTCGTTAAAAAGGATCGGCGAACGGATTAAATCATCCTGAGGAGAAAAAAAATTCAATAACAAAGTCGAGACAGGTAAGGGGAAAATGCGTATCTCGTGACGTGAGAGAAGAAGAGAGGCTCTTCTTAAACGGAATTCTACGAGTGGGCGAAAAGTTTGTTGTTCGCGTAGAATAATCTCTCTTTCTTTTTTCTTTTTCTTTTTTCCCCTTTTTCTTTTCCGTCGCTACGTCTCCTTGCTCGATCCACGCGCGCGTCCGCTAAGAACGAGAAAAGTAACTTTTAATTCGCGTGCTCGACGCGCCGACCAATCTGTGTCATGTGCGCTCCTATTACTCCTGATAAGACCGAGGAAATTTATTTGCCGAACACGTGGATGCCATCACGCGACTCTCACCCTTTCGACTCGGCCGGTGGCCGTTTAAAGAGAGAGGAGGGTGGGCTACCATCGAGACGTGGGAGCCACCAAAGAAGGCAAGGAAGAAGGACGGTAGGGAGAAGGCCGGGGGAGGGGGTAACGCTTTAACGGGCAACGTATTCCCGACGTCTCGTCACGGTAGTCTCATCCGTTTCCCTGAAGTGTCACGCTTCTCTGGAGCCACCAGAGAGAGAGAGAGAGAGAGAGAGAGAGAGAGAGAGAGAGAGAGAGAGAGAGAGAGAGAGAGAGAGAGAGAGAGAGAGAGAGAGAGAGAGAGAGAGAGAGAGAGAGAGAGAGAGAGAGAGCCGAGAAATTGTCTGACAATGAGCGAGAGGCGGTGGTAGGTGAAAGGCAGGGTCGGTCGAGGGTGGACCGACTAAATGCGATGCCGCCGTTACCTCGCCAGGGTGATCGATGATCCTGCGCAGGACACCGGATCCTTCCTACCGAACGACGGACGCTACGCGAGCTTACCTAGCTCAGGCGAATTTTACTTCTCCTATTCCTCTCTTCCTCCATTACTCTCTTACGCTTACTCTTATTAAATATCTCCCCTTTGCGACATACCTAAAACTCGTCGGAACTCGACAATTCCGAAACTTCTCGAAACGTCGAATGAGATAAAACGTTTGGACAATCGTTCGTTTATCGTTTACAACTTTGACTCCTACTTTCCAAAGGCTCTCTCATTTATTCGTCATTAAACGTATTTGCATATTCCCAGATAAATCGAAAGCGTTGTTTGCTATTCTAATGAATGTATATGGGAGAACTGAAAATCGTTATAATAATTTATGATTTCAGCCGTCGTAACGCCACGTAATGACAATTGCTACGATAATTTCATTTCGCTCGATAATAATGTAAACGTGTCACAACGAATATCTATAATATTTGAATATCACGAGTATTACATTTGACGCTTGCGACGCACGAAGCACCGTGGCGAATGAAACATCGAATTGAAACAATCGTTTGCCAACGAAAAAAAGAAAAGGAAGGAAAAAAAGGGGAAAGACGAAAAAAATTTATCAGCGAATCTCGGAAAGGAAAACATCGGTATATTTTTTCCCGCGAGAGAGATGGGGAATTGGCACTTGGATACGTGACCAAGAAAGGCGGAACGAGACCTGCGTAATTTTCCTCCCGCAGTATTATAACCCGAGTGTATAAACGTATAACGGCGAATACGAATCAAAGCTTCCCTCTTAACGAGATCGCGACGAAACGATGAATGATAGTCGCGTGATTCGCTAAAACGAATAAACTACGGTCGCTGTCGTCGTGGACGACCCGGACGGATCGCCGCAACGTTCCTGTATCACCGACGCGCGAGCGTGCCTAAGGGCCGCGATGAAAGCTTCCTTGTCTTCCTTTCTAATTCACAGAGAGACATGTCCGTTAATATATTGATTATCGCGATAACGAACAAGTATATATCTTTCAAGGAAAATCGTTTCGCTCTTAAGCGGAACCCCGCAGCTATCGTATCTTCAATGAATCAAAGAATTATCTTCTTATATCGTTATAATATGTTCTTCAATGCTCGTAGACTTCGGAACAGAAGAGAACAGAACGAGATCCTCCTTGTCTCGTGTTTATTCGTTCGGCATTGTAAATTTATACGAGCGGAAACGCGAAAATACAATTAATAACGATATCTACTACACGGCCTGTACCAGAACGAAAAGGTGTTAATGAATGGATTGGCATAATATAATAGACGTTATTATATGGCATTAATTAAGCGCGTTACGCAAGCCACATTGTTATATGAAAGTAACGACCCGCCGCGTCTCTATATAGTAGAGTAGTTAGTTAGTTTATATTATAAGCGTGTACGAAAAGTTTTGCGTACACGTCGTATTACGCGTCCTATTACGCGTCCTATTACGCGTCGTGTATCGTTTCGATACCTTTACCAATAGCGGATAAGATCGATCGCTTAATTGACGTTACTCGGTAACCTAATCAAGAACGAGAAGAAATTTCTATCGATCGTAGAAAGGATAAGATTTTACCTTTAAGGAGGACGATAATAACGATTCGCGCTCTTCTAACGTCGTTCGTTCTAAGGAGGAAATAAAATCGGCGTATCGTGGCGTATACGATATAGCGCAGCTGCGGGCAAAGTGGTCGACTACCTTACCGCCCGAAGAAAACTGTACTACGAGCCGTAGATAGCTTTAAAGTTCACGAACGCTCGTCGAAGTTAATGGAGCTCGACCGTAGCAGTAGCAGCATAGCATGCGTTCCCTCTTAACAAACCAAAAACCTGTTTTCGAATATCTTCAGCGAGTAACGATCTTTCCGACTCGAGAAAATCGAATATCGAGAAAGATAATAATATATATATGATATGATTTATATGTTTTATCTATTTCTTAAATGTCTTATATTTATCCGCAGAATAACCGGTCTCCTCGATAAATATATGTTTCGTCCGATTGAAAAATATCGACGAGATTAAACGTTATGGATTTTCGTTTACGAAAATCTCGAAACGGCGCGTTAAAAAAGGAAGGCTAACTTGCGTCAGCCTTAAAGTTGAATCTTTCAAAGGTTCCCTTTATTTCCTGATAAATCCCTTTGGCAATTTTCTCCGTTTGAAATTTTTAATCGTAACCACCCTCCCTCCCCCCCCCCCCATTACGAGCGATCAGAACCATCATAGACTTAATGGTCTTTGGTCTTCGATCGGTTGTCCCCTTTCGCAATCGTTTTTAGCCAGTTTCTTGGACGAAAAATAAGGATGGCAAAAGAGAAAAAAAAAGGAAAATGAAGAAAGAGAAAAAAAGAAAAGAAGAAGAAACAAAATTAACGACGTCGTTTCCAAATTTTAGTTTATTTTTGCTATATCCGCTTTCGCATATTAGTCGGGCGACTTCGTTCAAGACCTTCCCCATAAATGCGGCCGATGCGCTTATTTACGGCGAATGAAATAGTAAATTATCGAATCGAGGTGCGCTGACGATCTCGAAAGTCTTTCACAAGAACATTTATTAGGCGCGAAACGACGGTACCTTGGAAATTAATGGTGGATCCGCTCTGCGAGATATCTTCGATATAAAATATTTCGGACGATGGGGGCCGTCGTTAACGCGGCCCTACCTAGAACTGGCCTATCTCGTTAGCGTTAAGATCGTTATAAGATCTCCGGGACGTCGGCCGAATCGAGTCGAGTCGAAACACATTGCCTTTCGACTTTTACCCAATTAGTTAATCGACGGATTTGATATTTATCCAAGCGTTGAAAAGTAAAAAAGTTCCATTCGTTTCGAGTACGAGGATGATGCTTTTAATCATCCTCATTCGTTTCCTATCATTTACGGAAGGAAAAGAAAGAAAGAAAGAAAGAAAAGAAAAAAGATCTACAAAGGAAGAAGGTATTTGCAAGACTTTTCTCGCGATACCCACGTCTTCCCCAAGCCCTTCCTATCCGTCCAACATCTCGTAGCGGCGTTGTTCCTTCCATAACGATCGCACAATACCCAAGACTTTATTTATAGCGTAGTAAAAATTTAAATAAATTTCCCCCCTCATCGACGAACGTACGAGACGGCGACCATGGATGCTCGCTTCGCGAACGTTATTTATTTGCTTAATGCGAAGACCGAAGCTTTCTTTAGCACGCGGACAAGCTCGTCATTATTCGATTTTCGGTGTTCGGCTTAAAGCGTCGCACGAACGAACGGACGAACGTACGAGCGAGCAAGAGAGAAAGACTCCACCAAAAGTCGGTAGTAAATTTTCACCCTTCCCACCGAAGCTGTAAATTTACCATCGCCTTTCAATAGGGCCACAACGTCCAAAGAGCTCCTTCTCACACCTTTTTCCATTTTCTTCCATTTCACACATTTCTCACGACGAGTCATCTCTCTCTCTCTCTCTCTCTCTCTCTGTCCTCGTTGGAATACGTCGATTTCTTGAAATATTCACGAACGCGCTTTACTGGCCTGACAAAGTTTCTTTGTTTAAAAGCTTTATCCTAATCCAGTTTATCGTGATATAAATTTACCGATAATAAACTTTATTTTCCATATACGTTATTCTCTTATAGCAACGTACGAAGAAAGTAATTTAAGCGTATAGTAAAACTTATTTATTTCTTTCTGCTACTGGAATCCATAACTACTTACATTACTATTCCTCGCTCTCACGCGTATGTGTACCTACGTGTCTCTCTTTCTCTCGCTCACTGGCTCGTTCGCTTTCTCTTTCTCCCTTTCCTACTTCGACCCGACGATGGCGCTCTACGTCGCAATGATGATACCTCCGAGAAATGGTCGATGTTAATGGTGGAAATAGCAACGGTGACAAGAGAAATCGTTGGACGAGTTTCTTTCTCACGGTGAAAGAAAAAAACAACGAGCCAAAGGCCGCGAACCTCAGCTTTGGGTGTGGATAATATTTACGTGCTACGAGGCACACGTGCTCGAAGCCCTTTTTTCGTATCTCCGTAACATCGGCCCAACCATCTCCGACTATTTGGGGTCGATAATTTTTTTTCTTTTTCAAAAGATATTTCTACTAAATTTTATCGCGTTCGACAATCGGTCGTCGATCGAATTATTCGAAACGTATTTTGTTTTACGACCGTTGTAAATTATCTCTTGAAAGGGAAGAAACTTTCGCCTTGAGAAATTCGAGCGGATCGAGCTGCGACGATACTTTCAACGATACGCGAATCCTCCAAAGGACAGAGGCGTTAAAAGGAAAAAGAAAAAAAGAAAAAAAGAGAAAAAAACGAAAGAAAAGAAAAAGAGATCGGTGGGGAAAGGGAGACAACGTACGTATAACACATAAAGGAATATCGGCGTGCGATCGAACCGTAAATTCTTTTCTATCTCAATTCGGACGTTGAAACGAAATTACCCTTTTCTAGAAAAACGATGTGCTTAGTCGGGAGAAGGAAGGAAGAAAGGTGATGCTGCGAGAAGGAGAAAGAGAGATGGAGATACGAGCGGACAACGACGACGACGACGACGACGACGACGACCGCCCCGAGCGATAAATTTGTAAAACCAATTTAAGATCGCTATACGGCCCGCGGCGACTGCAGCACCAGGTCCGAAACGCGTACGAGAGGCTTCTTCTTTTATCTTCGTCTCTTACTCGTTCTAACCCATCTCGTCTTCTTACCAAGGAACGTACACATATCAACTTTTTATCTCTGCCAAGACAATTCGACGAAGACCACGCGACCCTTATGAACGGGACACGGCCCACGTTCTCTTTTCTCGTTTGAGAAAGACGCGCGTGCAGATTCCCAGGACGGTTCTTCGCGTTCTTCCTTTTATCTCGATTTACCGTTTTTCCGCGAATCCGTCGATAACGATGGTATACGAAAGAAAGAGGTAGATGATTATAGGTAACAAAAATTCGTTAGACTTTTAGACGCCTCGAGTCCCTTATCCGTTGACGTTAGACCGTGCGGACGATGAGACAATCCTATAAATCCGTAATACGTTAGTCGAAGAGCATTCCTGCCGAAAGTATTAAGAAACGAATTAAAGACGATGTCGCGATAACTATACTTGCGGCGAAAGTACGCTATTGCGAGTGACCGCGAGTTTTAAAGGTGCATGAAATATTTAACCGCAGGCCGCAAACGGAAAGCAATTACGAAACATTAAAAGCAACGGACCCGCGAAAGGGGAGAGGTTGCCCGAGAAGATTCCTTTCGGGAAAAGAAGAAATAAAGGAACAAGGTGCTTCCGCCCGCGGGTAACGTCTGAGTTGGACGGAACGATTTAACGCGATCCTCGTCGACAAAGGAATATCTCAGACGTTATCCACCAGCGCGAAACTTAATGCGAAAGATCGCATCGAAGGTTCTTTGGATTTTCGATCGTTAACGTCTGTTTTTTTGTCTTTTGTCCAACGCTAATCACGCACGATAGTTAAACCGGTGCCAAGATCGAACCGGTGCCGGAAATAATTCTCCTTTTTTGCCAACGACTTCAAGACCTCGAGAGAGAGAGAGAGAGAGAGAGAGAGAGAGCGAGAGAGAGAGAGAGAGAGAGAGAGAGCAGATGTTAAGGGATACGAGCGATCTTGAAATATTTCCTGTCGACTCGAGTGGTGTGTAGCTTGCCAACGGACGACCGGCTACTGTATCCTGCAAAACGGCTACCGTCTTGTCCTCCTTACCACGGTCCTCTTATCTCTAACGAATTACGGCGATTCCCTTGGAAACTATCAATTAAACGTTTAATACGAATCGGTTGACCGAGTCAGCTCGCCAAAGCTACACGAGAAAACCTGAATCGCTCGGCTAAACTATCGAATTACTCTCGCGAATGGCTCGTACTCGTAAATTTCATCGAAAGCGGCTCGCAACCCGACGCGGCCGAGTAGGAGGATGAAGAGAAGAAGAAGGAAACACGCATAACATTGTCGAAGAGCGTCTTAACTAATCGAAGTTATGGCGGCTGGGCGGTCTACGCGTTTCAATACGAGTACATAGTTACACGGGGCGCGTGTGATTTGCGAGAGCATCGCGCAGCGGACGCAATCTCGTTTAGACGGCCACCGCTGAGATCTCTCCCTCCTTTCACCTCTGTGCTCACCGTTCCTCCTTCTTTCGCAGATAAATTTAGCCTTCCTTTTCTGCTTTTCCGTTTCTCCTTTTCTCGCAGATAAATTTAGCCTTTTTCCACTTTTTCCATTTTTTTTTCGTTCAAGCTATACTACTCTATACGATTGTGAACGTTCGTTCGTGCTAGATTAACTCTCTCTCTCTCTCTCTCTCTCTCTCTCTCTCTCTCTCTCTCTCTCTCTCTCATTTCGTCTTACGCGCCACCCAGACGCGTCGTTTTGTGGTACAGCACGTACGCGTTGGCCCGCTTGTGCGGTGTCCCATAAAACGCGCCAAATAATAATTTGGAGTCGTACGAGTCGATTGCTTCGTACCACAGATTATAACTGGGTTAGTGCATTGGTCCCGAACATAAGACATTTGCACGTTCGACGTTCGCAAAGTTGAATTTTATGAGGAGAGTTAAAGCACCTTTACGTGGCTGGAAATCGTCGAGCGAATTTTCAATCAGCTCTCGGCTTCCGCTCTCGGCGAATCCTCTTTTCCATACTCGTCGTCCGTTCGGCATGAGACGAACGTACTCGTCGTCGAACGCTTACGCCCTAACGTCCGAGTACCCCTCCCCCCTCCGTCCTGCTCCCTCGTTCTATCGGCGATCGCGTGGCCCATTAGACGCGCGAATAAATGTAAATTCAATTAAGTATCGCTTCGAGAAATACTTTGACGATTAACCGTGCACTAATTTATTCAGAGTCGCCGGGAAAGAAGATAGAAGTAATGGATATGCGCGCGACGCTAAGAGCACGTTCCTAGAGATCTTAATTACCGCGTACCCTCGTTACATTAAATCACTAACGGCGTAATAGCCTAATTGGTTAGCGCGAACATCACTCGAAGGAATTTCGATGCCGATACGGACAGAATAGTAGTCATCGTAGGCGGAGTAAGGTATTTCGTAAGGAAGAAGAAAAATAAAAGAATAGCTTTTTCATAAGCGAGAGGGGAAAGGTTAGCCGGAAGTGGAGAGAACGGAAGGAGAAAAATGAGAAGCGACGCGTGTCACCGAAGCGTCGGGTGCATTAACGCTGAAACCAACGAAGACATTTATTTCTATAAAGGTACGTGTGTGGGAGGACAGAGGCGTAGCTACAAATATATTCCGCTGTAGGACCGCGCTTCCGTGCGGACTCTGCTGCCGTAGGATGGGCTACGTATCGCGGCTGACCGCTCGTAATTTCTCGCACACCCTAAAACCGACACTCGTAATTCCTACGTCGATATAAGGGATCACTTTTATTGCATTCTTTCCGAGGAGTTACCGAGAAAACGCGCGTCTAGATATATGTCTCTCGTAGCACCTAAGGTAACCACGATCGAACGATTCGAAGACACGGCTCGTTCTTAGATTTCCGCTCGACGATCGGCCCCGTAATATATTTTTCGATTTAACGATCTAAATTTCTGACGTTCCAACGGAATCTCGTGCTGCGCGCCATTGTGTGTGCGCGCGTCTCTCTTTCTCTCGTTTATCGGAGATATTAAAACTAGAATCCCTAGAACCTAGGTAAGTAAAACCTATTATTTCCTCTTCCATCGAAAAGATCTTTTCGATTATATCTCGATAATAAAGGATCTCGTCTATCGACAATACCGATGATACCGATTTACAATGGATAGGATGAATTTGACGCGCGTCGAGCTAACCGATAAATGCCAGCGACGCGTAAATCGTCGTGCAATACCGGGACTGTGAAAGTGCCTCCGAGGTTACCACCCCTCGCAAAAGCGATAAGGACAAATTATTACGGCGTCGGCGCGTTAGTCGTCGAGTGTCACGGCTTAATTAAAATCTCCTCGATGTCTGGGCCCATAGGCGGAGGATAATCCCGCTTAAGCGCAAACCTGTGCACGCCATAGCAATAGCAATGAAATATATCTACCAGAAGATTACGGGCGATCGTCCAGCGCGGGTGACTCGTCGCCGAAGGATTTAAATCGCTCGACCGTGCTCTCCGCTGACTTCGTCCTCGTCTCTTCCTATTCCTACGTCTCCCTCCCTCCTCGTCCTTTTCTCTCACCGAAAGGAAATGAACGTGTATAAGCGGGAGCCGTTAAGTAGTACCCTAGCTACGAGAATTTAGTAGATAAACCAACGAGCCGGCCGAGCACGAAATAATTAGGAGAGACGAGCTTTAACTCGATCAAGGCTGGCGCACAGGCGATATCAACGGGAGGACGTTGGTGAGGCGGCCCTTTCATCCCGCAATTTCGCAAACGCAACCACAGATAGATGCGTCGCATCGGTTAAGTGCGAGCTTCGCCGTTTACTCGCGCGCTCGAGTACTACACGGCATGTATATATTAGTATCTTCCAATATCTGCCGGCCAACCTACATAATAAGGATATTTTGCATATATTAACGACTAATGGAGGCAGTAACAAGGACCCGGTTTCGGGCCCGCCCGGATCACTGCTTTTGTCGGCACAACGGCGGTATCGCCTATATCCATCTTTGTTCCCTCTCTGTTGTCTCTCAGTTTGCTGCCCTGACGCACCTGCGTTGGCTAACTGCTCTGGCTGGCTTGCGGAGGTAGTCTAGAAAGGCGATCGTAGGAAGCCGATTGTCATTTGGTAGTCGGCAATGCAGCCACACGCAGGAATGCATAGAGCTCCGAAGGAGAATGGAATTTCAACGACGGGCGCATTAATCGACTCGTAGTTCTCGCGAGATGAACAAAGTGTAACCTGCCATTGGGAAAATTTATATAAGGATAAACGATTTCGATCTCTACTACCATCGTATCCGTATTTCGCCATTAGGAATGAAATCTTCGAAAGGTGACTCGGATCCGATACAATCGCGCTTATGTACTCCATCGTATTGCGATCCTTTCGAATTTACTTCGCGAAACGAGAATTCGCGTTAACGCGCGCGAACTAAGAGATCGAAAGCCTGCCGATCGTTAGCGATTGGTTTTGGAGGGTGATGGATCGTAAAAAACCTCGCGTCCGTCCAGTGAATTCGCTAAACTGGCTCTTTATCGTCGAATCCTCTTACGTGCTCTTATTCGACGGAACTTAACGCCGTAATTGTGGCTTTTAACTCGTACTTTTCGCAAAAAAATTGTCCTTTTTATTACTGCCGTATTCGTGCTGCTTTTTTCTTCTCCCCCACCCCCCCCTCTCTCTCTCTCTCCTTCCCTCTCTTTTCATTTCCTTCGCTCTCGCGTCTCTTCGAGATTATTAAGAAACACTTTGAAACGCGGATAACGAGCGGAGGAGTATGAGGAGGAAAAAGGGTCGACACGAGTGGAGTCTAAAAGACGCGCGAGAACACGCCGTTTCTGGGAATTCTTGCCTAATGAAGCTGTCCCGACTGCTGTCGACGTGTAGTAACGAACCCTTGGATTTCGTGCGCGCGCGATTCTATGAGATAGAAAACGCACACTCCTTTCGTACCTATTACATGCGAATCTACTATTTTTATCGATTACGTCGATTGCATCTAATCGCGATGAAATCTTGATGCGTGAAGATCGTTAGATTTTCCTAGGAGGAATCGTCGCCGTCGTTAAAATAGATCGGCTGGATATCGTATCGAGAAAGTTGCGGTAAAAAAATATCTACTATCTCTAGATACATACCTATGTATAAATAGATTCGATATTTCGTCGTTAAATGCGTTTCACGATCCACCGAGAAGAACGATTCTATTGAGACTGACGGGACGCGTCCGTAGTTCAAAGTTTTCTTTTATCGAGGAAGGAAAAAATTTCGACGACGATATTCGTCGACGCATGCGATTTTTAAAGCGAAGAATTCGCCAGGAGGATTATCAAATGCGAAACGATTGGCTCGTTGCGCAACTCGATCGCTTCACTTTCTTTCACAGACACAGGCATAAACGGCATCCCTTTTTCTTTGTCGGCTCGTTCGGTAGCGTCGAAAGAAAATGAAGATCGGCATCGCGAGGTCTCGCGATCGAACGACTTCGCACGCGCCCAGCACGCCGCGGCGCATAAAGATGTCCACTCAAAAATTCCTCCCTACCACGAAGCGGCCTTTCAATTAAGGGCTATTAAGACCCACGTAAGGACCTTTAATCCTCTCCCTCCCCCCGGGCTACATGATTTTTTACTTTGGCTTTTTCGCCGTAAAAGGATGAAAGTAAACCGCGGATCCGGCGCCATTAGTCACGCGATAGTGTGCTCGTTCGCGCTTTCATGGTATGCGCTCGTACTCTTGGAAACCTGTTCTATCGGTGACCAGAGAAACATCAGCTTTTCTCTCTTAGACGTAGGTTTTTTCTCAAGCATAAGAACGCTTCCCTTATCGTACGCTCGAATGATTTAATAAACGTCTTCTTCGCCACTCTATTCCTACGTGGGAACGTCGTGACGAACGTGGGCAGTCTTCGTTCGTCACGAGAAGTCGTCCGTCGAGAGGAGAATTGCGTCGAATCGCCTCGTCGACGTTAACGTAGACGAGAACGAGAAAGGGAAAAATTGCGACTCTCTATCTTTCTCTTTTTCCCTTAGAATCTAGAACACAGATGGTCGCGTAATCATTGTTCATAGGAGCCACGTGCTCCTCGCTCGTAGGAAGAAATTTATGGAAGTGGAATTCCTCTCGACTCTATTACGGATTGCGACATGTAACTCGCTCGGTCGCGCGTGTGAGCACACGCGCATACACGCGCGCACCATTGTATCTCGGTAGACGGGTTTCCCGTTCTCCTTCACGTATCTGGCGATATATCGTGTATTAATGCTGGCCTCTGGCCATCGTTCGAGTGTTTGACCACCGATGCACCTTCGTATACTAACCGAGTAAACACACGCTCGGTCATGAAACGATAGCCATCTTCGTAGTCTCTCTCTCTCTCTCTCTCTCTCTCTCCCCTCTTTCTCCCTCCCTATCCCTCTATCTCTCTCGCCTGTCCAAGACCCTTTCCGGACCACCGAGTGCATGCATTCCGCCACTATTTACGCTTCATTCTTGTCCCGTCAAAATATATATATATATATATATATATATACATACATACATACACACATATACATATGTGTATATATATATATATATGTGCGGACCACGAAGGGAATCCAACTTGAGCTAATACAAGGACCGTTCGAATTCTTCTCGACGCGATCCTCATAACTTTCCATTAGTACCGTCCTTTTGTGTTGTGTTTGGTTACAAGAGAGATATTTGCTTTAGTTCAGAGAAATATAAATCTACCGAATCGGAAAGAAAAAGTTTCTTTTTTATTACGAAAAAAGACATAGCTACGAAATTGTATCGAGGCAATTTTGAGACTCGTCCTGACGGTAAACTCTTTTCGCTCTTTCGCAAGGTCTTGAAACGTCTCTATACCTTATACTCTCCCCCGTCCCGCCTCGTATCATTTTTCAAGGTGATGGCTCGCGTCTCGACGGTCGATCCTACCCCATAGAAAGTCGTCCGACCGTAAATTTCACGGTAACACGAGCCGCTACGGGAGAGAGTACATGGTAGCCGTTCGATCGGTCAGAACGAACTATACCTTATGTTAAGTGCCTTTACACTCGTGTATCACAGCGCACGGTATCTGTAACAGATCGGATACAAATGAAAGCCGTGAGCGTCGCTTTTGTAGGAGCCAGGGAAGTAAACGTGGTAGGTGGTTGGTGGTACAACTCTCACTTGGCGTGGCATCGTCCGAAAAGTCGAAGTGGGAAAGGAGGTGGAGACACGCGCGCGTGAAGTAGAAGGAGGGATAACGCCAAATAGGAACCGACGATAAAAGGCAACGACAAATCAGTATATAAATGCGTGTAGAAATATATAAATTTGTCTAGGCGGATAAAATAGCAGTACTTGTAGATTTACGTACGTACGTCGTGCCACGAATGCGTACGGTGATCGGTCGACTTTGTTATTACCATGAAATAATAAAAATTGAAAGGCAATTTCTGCGATTACTCTCTTCTTACTCGTTATAGTCTCGTTAAGCGGGATGATAGATCGCTCGATTCTTCTTTTTTTTTCAAGATCGTCGTTTATTTTACGCTAGGATCCACTTTCATTCTTGACCAGCGTAAACGAAGATGGGAAACGAAGAAACAGAAGCGATATAGCATATCGCGTATTTCTCTTTACAAGTGGATCGAAATTGTTGAGATAAAGTAGGAACCATCTTACTCGTTCGACCTTCGCGCGGGAGACTAACTCTCTCTCTCTCTCTCTCTCTCTCTCTCTCTCTCAAAGGGACTAACTCTGAAATATCTATAGAAAGACGAAAGAAACGAAAACAAAAGTTGGCGAACTTATTCGTGTGGAATAATGTAACGCAAAAAAAAAAAGATAAATAAAAGTAGGTACACAAAGGGAGACTAATGATAAGAGGAAAGAAAAAACGTGCACGGAACACGAAGGCAACGAACGAGTGTGTACGCGCTTGTAACATGCCAAGGGGACTGAGCAAAGGAGAAAGAGAAGGAACGAGAAAGAGTGGGGAGAAAAGAGAGAGGAGGAGCCACGAGAGTCTCTGACAAGACGGATCTTAATTACATGCGACCATCGGTCGACTCCGTGTAATCCGTGCGAGTGTTTGTGACTACTAGCAAGAGATAGGGGGGAATGGAATGGGGAATCGAAAGCACTTAAGCTCGCGCGTGTACACGTCGTGCATCCGTACGAAATTGTGCGACACGCGCGAGCCCGCGGACTCGCGAGGAACGTGGGCGTTCGTGTGAATGAGTAGTCGACGCGTGAATTTCTCTCTCGTAAAACACGCGCATATTGTCGTGTTCACGTCTCGATCGATCGAGAGAGAGAGAGAGAGAGAGAGAGAGAGAGAGAGAGAGAGAAATATCGCTGAGCGAGCATTCAAAGCAAAGAGATTCTAAGATATTCTAAGGAGAAACGATTAACCGTACGTCTCGTCGTATTTTGTAAGATATATAATCGGAGCACTTCGTTTCAACGATTCAAGTTCTACTTAATGATTCATAAAATTAAATATTTCCTCATAAGTACGAATCTCGTCGCGATACGCTCTCTCTCTCTCTCTCTCTCTCTCTCACTTATCCAGATAAAACAAGTCGTCAAAGTACCTAGATAAGTTTCTTAAAGGTGTCCAGCCAACTACGAAAGTGTCTCGAACGGGCGAATCAAGTGCCATTTCGATACGTTTGCGAGAGGCATTAACGACGCGCGACAAGTGCAGAAACGATAGAGACGTAAGGTACCTCGTGATATGCCTTCGATCTCCCTGCATTTTTTTCCTTTCTTCATTTTATTTCCTCTTATCCTTATTTTCAAGAAATCTTTTTTTGCAGCCCGCATAAGCATACGCAGATATGTTTCCGTTTTTCATCCGCTTATTCACATCTTTACCCCGGTAGCTTCATTTAATTGCAAAGTTCCATTTATAAGAGGCTATCCACGCGTAATACCATTCAAGCGACTTCGCTCGATCCACCGCCGGTAGAATATTAAGCGATTACGTTTTACGGAATCCGTAATAGCCGCCATTAGTAGTAGGAAATACAGTTGCGAGAGCGCTACGAGGTGGGGTACGACGCAAGAAACCTTTTCTCTATTGAGGATACCATTTGGATTACTTTGGCTGTCAAACGTATTTGTGTATGAGACGAGCATTAAAACGCACCAAACGTCTAATGACACCGTTATCGGCGATAACTTCCTACAATCATGGCCAATGTGATTCAACGTGTTTTACGCGCGGCAGGCTATGGGATTAGAGTGAATCCGGTTTAAATTAATTTCGACGATCCATCGTATGATAAATGCTTTTGCCGAGTTTCTTGTCTAAGTGCACTTTTAAGAATCTATTAAAGGCGCGCGTTCTCGCGCGAGATATTAACTGTGTTCTCGAGATATTCCTTTTCTAAATGCTTCTTCTTCCTCCTCCTCCTCCTCCTCCTCCGCCTTTTCTGGAGAAAGAGAGAAACGAAGGGAGAAAAGAATAAGTGGCTTGCTTTGACAATTTCGAAAGGAGTCAAATTCTCGGTCATCGTATCGTCGGCGAAACTACCCGACGGAATGTGGATCGATCGCGCGCGATAACGGCGTTATAAAACGACCGATGAGAATTTTTACGATCGATTTTCGTCGGTGCATTCGCCACGACGACGACGACGACGACGACGACTCTTTCGTCGAATCAAGAAATCGTTACCTTTAGCGAGAGTAAAAATCGAGCTCGCCGAAAAAGTGGATTTAACGCTGTAAGACGGCGAAGATATAACAATCGAATTCCAACGTTATAAAAATCTAGAAAATAATGAGGAAACGAAACTAAGAGAACGCGTGAAATCGCAAAGAAAGCAAAGTGGTCGATCTGGCAAAAGATCGAGCCACGTTTCTATTAGCACTCGAACGTCATTGTGTTGGGCGCGGAGGTAATAAAAAAAGGTCGAGCCGATCGAGATGCCGAAGCAGCGAGATAAGCGGGTAATTAATTAGCGAACTTGCCATATTAGCGTGGCTTTCGAAAGACGGCCGATTGGTACGACGTACCAACACCTCTCTCTTGGTCGCTGTTACGTGCGTACACGTAAAAAGCTACAAAGAGAGAAAAAGATAGTATTGCCGACGTTAAAAGCAACACGATTTCTAAGTTGACGAGCGACGACGATAGTAGCAAACGTCGAAGAAGTAACGAGTATAATAATACTCGTGACGTGGTATAGAGGAAGTCTTTGGAGATTGGTCTTTGGTGGGAAAGAAAAAGAAAATAAATAAAAAAGATGAAATTGAGTCGAGTGGTCGAAACGACGTTGCTCGTACAGGTTTCGTTATCGTCTGTGACGGGGAACGAAGAACGACTCGTCCCCTCCCTCTCCTTACGAATCGTCGCAAAAGCAACGTCAGATAAAGTCCACCGGATAATTAGCGAACGCTCGTGTTACAATATTTTTCTCGTACTTTCCAATCCTCTCAATCGTCTAATTACCAATACCACGAGAGAAGACGGACAATCGCGAGAAAAGTGAAACTAGTTGGTATGATAGTATGGTATGATAACGATATCGCCCGTCGGCGCTTTCCAAACGTGACCTAGTGCCAACGCGTATGGGACGATACATACGTACTAGTAGAGATATTTAAATATTAATAGCGAGAGTAAAAGAGAAGGAGCGCGAAAAAGTTCGGATTTGATCAACAACCGGATACATTTTTCTCGCGACAATCTCGACGTTGTATATAACAACTCGTCGTAATGGTGCCTGTCTTGGCGCCATCGATTTTTTTCAAAACGTTTCTAACGTTATACCGCCTGTTTTTTTCTTCTCGCCTCGCCTTTCCCACGTTCCCATAGAGTTCTCGTAAGAACTCGGCTTTACGGTCGAGTCGCGTGTCGCACGATTATACGATTCGATCGAAAGTTAGGTACGCCGTACGATCCGATAAGGTAACTAGGGGTTCCTGCCTGAGTTACGAGAGGAACGACCGCTCGCTCGTAATTCATTACAAGCTTCTCCGGTTACACGGGGTATAAGTATGTTGACCTTTACCGCATCGACCACCCGTGATAATGGTACCCATATTTGCTTTTACGCCTACATCGTACGTAGCGCGAGGGAAACGCGAACGACCGTTAGATAATTATTGTGCCGCACGGTGATTAATATCGACGATGTGTGTGCTTCTCCCGCATGATGGTTCTCTAATGTCGAGTGCGTCGACAGGATGCCGCCGATGACGTGACCGAATCGCAAGCCTTTGATTTTCGATACTGTTGCGTGTTACGTCCTCTTTCTTCCTTACCGAAGCGTAATGGAGAAGCAGGGAGCGTTTCTCGGTGCGTTTCAAAGTCGTTTGAATCTTCGAACGAGATGCAAGAGAAGAGGTTATGTAGATGAGATAAGTTAACTACAGGCCCGAGACACGACATGAATAATACCGGTCATTGACCCGTAATTGTCTTGCGCTTTCTGGTCGAGCAAGATCATTGGAATCTTACCTCCCGCATTCCAGATTCCGCCATAATCGGTGCGAGAAAAGAAAAGCGAG
Source organism: Vespa crabro (assembly GCF_910589235.1). NCBI lineage: Eukaryota > Metazoa > Arthropoda > Insecta > Hymenoptera > Vespidae > Vespa > Vespa crabro. The sequence continues at coordinate 11,822,765 of NC_060958.1, read as the reverse complement.
TCTGTTGGAAGCGCAACGTTGGAATTCATTTCAAAATAGAGACCGTTTATACCGGCGCATTTTCCTAACTATCGTTGACAAGGATTTTACGTGGAGGGCCGTTAATCTGTTTGCGCGCGAGAGCCCCATCGTAGAGAACGAACGGGTGGGATGGATTTCGCGGGTGATTTACGGCTAATTAAGGTTAACAAGCCGTTTAGTCTATTATTAAGCTCGCGTTTAAAAGCCCGAAATCTCCGGGAGCATAAATTACCCCCTTTTACGAAGAAGGGTTGCGAGAGCGAAAGCGACGGAAGGAAGAGAAGAGAAGAAGAGAGAGGAGGGAGAGTTCGAGAGACAAGGAAAGTACTCGCACGAGCGTTATACCCCCCTCTGAGAGCCCTTAACCGACCGACATATTTCCAAATTAAACTCTAGTTGGTACGGGTCAACGAGAACCAATTCACGCTGTGATTTTAAATGGCGAATCTACGGGCATCTGTTTGTTTCGAGATTTGTTACGGCCTCCCCCGAAGACGATCGTCCGATGCTTCGAAAGCTGCCACTTTCGACTCTCTCTCTCTCTCTCTCTCTCACTCTGCCTATTTGCCTCTTTACCACTTTATCTCTCCATCTTCGTTCGTGCGAACGCGTCGAAGTCGATCGATCCCAAAGGGCCCGTTCGACGCGTTCGAAAGGTCGAAGGTCTCAACTTAATGACAGTCGTAACAAATGGCCGGTAATGTCATAATCGAAGGATGCTTCTCGCGACGAGCGTACCGGTAATTTCGTCGCGCGATACCTGCCAAAGGACCATGAGACGAGGGCTCGTTTAGTTATTACCAACGAACAAAGAGAACCACTACGAAAAGACTATTATCTACAATGACGCCTCCTCGGACGATTTATTATCGAAAAGCACGCGCGCTATTCTACGAGATAGGCATTTCTCGAGAACGGCTTCATTTTTACGATTAATTACGTTCGACGACATACAAGGATTGACAATTTGACGACTACCATAATTTATCCGCGCCTTGTTCTCCCTCGGCACTAAACTTATTCCACGAATCGTGCGTACGAAGCTAGCGCGATTCTTCTGCGTTCACGTCTTCCCACGATCCGAGGCGAACGATTTCTTAATTATCCAGGAAATCGGCCGAGCTGACAAGTAGATACGACTAGGAGGTTCGTGCCGAAAACGCGTGTACGTTAAGCGAGGGAAAGCGCACGGATTATAGCCGCGAGAAATGAAGCCGGCGAGCGTAGGCGAGCAAACATAAAATCATCTCTCGCAGGTAATTTATACTCATCGACGTAGAAAGTAAAAAAGAAAAAGGAAAGAGAGTGAGTACGTGCGAGTACTTGAAAAAAATTGCAGCCTATTTACGGACACGTATCGAGTCGCTTTACGATTTCTTCGGATATCATTACCATTGTACCGTTACTTTATCGGTCGCCAAGGTATTATCCTTTGCCATTGAGTGCAACTCAAACTTAACGAGTTACGCGAGCTCGATCGTAATTTACGAAAAACCCGCCCGCCGATAAGGACGTATCAATTTTCTCTAATAGCCAAATAGTCTCGTGTACGACATCGAAGAAATATCATTGCTTGATATTTCAAGCGAACGAACGGAATATCGAGAGAACAATGCTGGCGCCATCGTTCGTTCGCGATAAAGCGCTTAGAAATTGTCGAAAGAACGACCGAGGTAACTTAGCTACGGTTAGCGAGCTCGCGATTCGTAAAGAAGAAGAGCATGAAAATGTAATAGAAAAAGTTCACAGATATACGTGTGTAAGAACAGTAGCGTAAAGCGAGATAGGTAAGGAACGTAGCTTGCGATAAAAGCTACGTATATAACCATTACCTATTTGTGGTTTTACTAATGGGACCTTCAAATTTAGTATGTTTCTCACGTATCGAACGTACGAGTACCGATCCGACGACACGTTTGATTCTTGCAAAATAATACCTATTTGGTATAAATTGCTATCGAATTCACGATAATATCGATAATATTGGAAGAAATGAAGAGAGAACACGATTACTACTGTATAAAGTATGATCGTATATAACGCGTATAGGTACATACGTAGGTACTCTTAAAGGAGAAGGATCTATTCGATGGGTATCGATGGTTATCCGCTTCGCATAGTGCTTGTCTCGTGCCGCTCGAGTGCCATTAGTATGATCTATAACTTTGCTCCCTCGGCTACCGATCCTCGAGATGTTATCTTACCTCCAACTTCCACAGCCTTTGCCTTCGCCTTCTCCCATCCTCCAACAACGTTTCCTTCTAACTCGAGACGAGAGAAACGTTGTTTCGAATGGTCACGGGTACGGTTCGGGCCCTTACTTACATATAGATTGCTTCCCATTTCTTATACCCGAAATATTGCCAATCGTAAGAGGCTCGCTCATCGAGGTGCGTCCGTGTGCGCGTCCTCGCTTACGACGCCGCGGCGGCGCGCAAAATTGCATTTGCATACGGGGCAGATTGTCCCGTTCCACGTGTAAAAGACCTCGCTCGTCCTTGCGTTCCGACGAGAAGGCGTCGTTGGTGCACGAACGTAGAAAGGAATCCTCTCTCCCTCTCTCTCTCTCTCTCTCTCGAGAGAGAGAGAGATAGGGTAAATCGAAAGATATTCTCGATCTTTATCAAGATGTTAATGTCCTCGGAAAAGATAAAAAGAGAGAGGGTGAATTCGAAAATTCATTAACGATTCTGTCTCGTGATTTTTGATATTCTCTGTCTCTCTCTCTCTCTCTCTCTCTCTCTCTCTCGATACAGCTCCATCGAGA